>NC_139898.1:35716365-35743865 GCF_905171665.1 Trachurus trachurus
TTTGTGGCAAAAGCTCGTCACGTCTGCTTATGTGAAAGCCAGCAGAGACGACTGATGACGTATGTGACTGTTGAAGGGGTGTCCCAGTTCGTAGGGGTTGATTTTCAACCTCTACCCCTTGTAGCTCCGTTTCAAGGGCAAGGGTTAAGGGCTAGGGCTAGGGCTAGGGGTAGGGATGAAAAATAGAATTGGAATTGGGCATAACTGATGAAGACGCAGCTGAAAGCTCAGGAAACGGCTCTAAATTAGGGGTGGGCGATATGGCAAAAATATCATATCACGATTTAAAGAAAATAAAATAACGATCTCGATTTTATCATGATCTTAAGTCGAAAATTGAAAAACAGACAATTTAGGGCAAAGAGCCTTTCTGAACAGATTTTAATGGGCTCTATGCACAGCTCTACTACTTCCTGAACATAAGGCAGGTTGCAGTAATTTGAACACTGTACAATTAGCGCGATCTAGCACTACTGATGGTGGTTTATGTACGTATGTCCTTCATATGTTTTGTGTAAGATGTCAAGGTGTTTTATTGTCCTAGTCCTGCCTCTTGGACTTTTTACCTTTTGTACTTTTTATCGTCATTGTTTTTGTCTAACATCAACCTGCCAATGGGACTGGGGATGGAAATTAGCCACTTCCCACATATTTACATGTCAATGTCCATCAATATGTACTGTTCCCATTTTTAAATAAATAAATTCCTTTTTAGGGTTGCAAAATTCAGGGAATTTTCAAAGTTGGAAACTTTCCATGGGAATTAATGGGAATATATGGGAATAAACTGGAATAAATCTGAAATTTACTAAATTGAAGGTTGGCCTTTAACAGGGAACTTATATATAGTTGCAGCATAATCTGGGCTGAAACAACCAGATTTAATGCAAGTAAACTTGAATATCTCTGCTATTCCTCAATCACATGCACACAGCACGCTGCTTAGTGTGTAGTAGTAATATTAGACTCAACATTCATGTTTTTTGTTGCTCAGTAAAAGAATTGAATGTTCATACAAGAATTAAAACTTGATAAAGTTCTACTCACAAATAAATCTGTTGAAATGTTTTTTAATTGTATTATTTTGCATGGATGTCTGTTTATGACAAAACTAAATATTTACATTTATGTTTGGATATGAAATGAACCCCAATTTCCAGTTAATTCCCATAAATTCCCATAATTCCCATGGAAAGTTTCCAATTTGGAATATTTCCAAAATTCCCCATCTTAACTTCCAGTGGAAAGTTTCTGGAAATTGACCTGAAATTTACTGGAAATTTCCCGCCCCTTTGCAGCCCTACTCCTTTTATACATTTAATAACACAATGACACGTATCTCCACTTCATTATGAGCTCGTTAGTGGAGGATTAAACGCTTCACTCTCATTGGTCGGCTGACCGGGGGGTGGGCGTGGTCACAATGGAGCCAGGTGCGTTCAAGGTCAGGTTAATATGGTGGGAAACCCCCCCCCCGGAGGTAAAGGAAGCTTCCAAACGTTTCTGTGGTGTTTTATTGATCCACTGATCGATGGGACCAGTGGTAGATCAACAGGTGTCTGACTCGCCAAAATAAAAGCACCAGTCCACAGAAATAAGAGAAATTAAATTAAAAACTTCCTCATGTGACTTATTAACTTTCATGAAGCAGTAACTTGTAAAGCCTGTGCATATTCTCATTTGTCCAGGTCATAGTATCTCAATGGAATTTAAAATCGAAAGAAGAGTTCATTTGCAAAAGCACATAACTCCGTTTTTATAAAATTCTAGAATCTTCATTTTTTATTTTTTATTTCCATAAGGTGATATCAGTCAAACCAAAGTTGAGTGACTTTGAGATGTAACAAAACAAACATATCTAAAAAAAAAAATAAAGTTTTATTGAAAACAACACTATGCAAAGAATAATTACAAAGCCTCAGCTCATTTTTTTTTCAAAATGGCGTTTATCTGCTTTTGCAAATGAACTCTTCTGGACTTGGTTATTTGTCTAGGAAGACGTTTAAACTCTCGTCCAAGAGGCTTCATCAGTTAAAATTCCATTGAGATAGTAACTAACTTGTAAAGTAATTCTGCAGCTTTCTGAGGAGTAACTAGTAACTAGTAACTGTAACTAAGACTGTAGCTGGGACTCACCTGCATGGCGATCAACACGAAGTCGATCAAGGTGCCGATTCCACAGAAGCCGACGGTGCAGAACTTCAACAGACCTGAGAGACAACGAGAGGAAGTCGCTGTCACAGTCATTCACTACGGTTGCCCCCGGTTACCGCTTTTTCTTCTTCTTCTTTTTTTTTTTTTTTTTTTTTTTACAGTTGAATTAATTCATTCTGATCTTAAAATGATTGTTTCAGACATTTTAAAAGTAGAAACAACAAAAGTTCAAACTATTTATTGATTAAAGGGATAGTTCACCCAAAATCGAAGCTCCTCTTCCCAGTTCGTCCAAACTTGACGCGAACCGGGAAGAGGAGCTTCGAGAAGCTTCCGCTACAAAACAAGCTTGAAATATAGACTTATTTAATTTTTTTCGGGACAATTTCTCATGTTGGGGCTTCAATACCAGAGGGACATTACATACGAGCAGCATGGAGGTATTTGGATGTTTTTTGGTGTGTCTTTTTGTTACGAAGACAGTTGGTATCCATTTGCAACCGTTATATATGGACATGCACTGCTACGCCGAGACCCCCTGTAACTCAGAGAAGCCACGGAATTTCAATTTTGGGTGAACTATCCCTTTAAATCTGATTATCTGGGTTGACTCGTTCCGCTGCCGGCTGTAATATGATTGTTCTGAAACGAGTCGCTCTTGGCTCGGCTCGGTTTGGCTCGACGTGGACCGACTGTTCGCCAGTGCAGCTGTTCTCCATCCAACACACACACACACACACACACAGACACACACACACACACACACACACACACACACACACACACACACACACACACACACACACTCTCTCAGCCTTTGTGGAGCTGCAGGTGTCTCATTAAACGGAGGATGAGAGGAGGAAACTCGGTCTGTTGATAATCAGTCGTTGTTGTTGTTGAACATCACACACACACACTCGCTTCATTCAGACTGGAGAATAATACACACTAAACCAGGAAACATTTAAAGGGATAGTTCAGCATTTTTGTCAAATTGACCCATTGCCATAACCCCTATAGTCGTAGCAGTAGGTTCGTTACCTTTAATTGTCGGTGCAAGCTATTTATAGAACGGCGGAGCAGAGCCGTGAGCTGCTCAGAGCTACGCTACGGAGGCTCGTTATGGGATTTCTTTGTTGGTTTCCCTCATCAAACTCATCAAATACACAATCCAACAACTCCACAACGCTCTGGTGGACAAGTTGTGAGCTGCACATTCACCACGCTATGAGATAATAACACAACGTTACCACACAGAGTTGTTTTAGAGGGAAATACAGAGACTGTTGATGAAAAACTGTCCCTGAAGGCAACGTGATGCATCAGTGGTTTTACATGAATTTCCCTCTAAAACAACTCTGTGTGGTAACGTTCTGTTATTATCTCATAGCGTGGTGAATGTGCAGCTCACAACTTGTCCACCAGAGCGTTGTGGAGTTGTTGGATTGTGTTAAGGTGGAAATACTAGAGTTCCTCTTTAAAGGACGACGTCGGCCATGTTTACCAGCTGCAGTTCCTCCTCCGACCACCAGGTGATGCTGTGATTAAAACTGACTGGAAAAACCTCTCACATCCACTTCAAACAGACCAGAAAAAGCTTCCCTGTTGAATTTCTCCAAAAGTTTCTGATCATGTCACATGATCGTCCTCAGCTCAGAGTGTTGGTGTAAGGCCAAGAATTAAAATCTGAATTGTATTTTCTTGTGATATGTGTGTATGTGTGTGTGTGTGTGTGTGTGTGTGTGTGTGTGTGTGTGTGTGTGTGTGTGTGTGTGTGTGTGTGTGTGTGTGTGTGTGTGTGTGTGTGTGTGTGTGTGTACCGAGGGCGGGGTATCCCAGGTAGAAGCGATCCGCTCCGAGCCAGCCCAGGAACAGCGACAGAGCCACAGCCACTTTGTAGGAGTAACCGCTCCTGAGAGGAAACGACAAACTGTTAGTTTCCATTCACAGGAGAATAATAACCGTTATAAGACGTAAAGGTGAAATCCAGCGATCTGATTGGTTGTTAGCCGTGGTATAATGAGCATCTACCACGGCTACTATTCTAAAGCCTTATCACAGCGTAGGCTATCACTCCGCCTCAGGCACGTATGACTGGTATGAATGGAAGTTGTTGTCATGTCTCCATGACAACGGACTGTTGCAGTCCGTAGCAACAGACAGCTGATGCACTGCAAAAACTCAAAATCTTTCCAAGAATATTTGTCTTATTTCTTGTCAAAATGTCTCATTTCTAGTCAAAACTAATCTCTTTCCACTTAAAATAAGACTCATCAGCTAAAAATGAACTTGTTTTTACATCATTTTCACTTGTTTCAAACTCATTTTCACTTGAAATAAGTAGAAAAATCTGCCAGTGAAAGCAAGTTTTTTGTGTTTGTAATAAGGAAGAAAAACTTGCTCCACTATCAGATTTTTCTACTTATTTCAAGTGAAAATCTGCTTGAAAGAAGTAAAAAGTGTCTAAAAACAAGCTGCTTTTTAACGTCAAATCAATCAATCAAAATAAACTTTAATGTCCCCGGAAGGAAAATCGAGATGTGTGATGTGATGAGTCTTATTTTAAAGGGACAACGAGGAGTTTCTATTTGGTTATAAAAAAGTCTGATATTAATGTGGATGAATCTACGTTACCACTTGTTAATGGTCCATTTTAGATAAATCTATGGTTTTGTCTCTATGGTTATTTTGTTATTTTAATTAGTGGCGGAAACACTGGAGGCTCATGGTAAATGTAGTATGAGAACACTTCGCTTTCCAAAACTCCTCGTTGTCCCTTTAACTAGAATGAGATTTGTTTTCACTAGAAAATTTATTTTGACTAGAAATAAGACAAATATTCTTGGAGTTTTTGCAGTGTGTTTTTACGATGTTAAAAATGTAGTAAAGTAGTGTAATTGACATGTTGAAGGTGAACTTTGACCTCCAGAGGGTTAACAATGGTAGAGGGGACTGAGCAGTGACAGAGGAAAAGATGCGTTGTGCGCTGTGTGTGTGTGTGTGTGTGTGTGTGTGTGTGTGTGTGTGTGTGTGTGTGTGTGTGTGAGCACTCACACGTTCCTGCAGGTGATGGGTTTGAGGAATCCCACCTCCTTCCCGCTGAACTTGAACTCCGTCCCGTTTTTGAATCGACAGCTGATGTTCGGAGCTGGGAGGCACTCGACTGGAAACACACACACACACACACACACACACACACACACACACACACACACACACACACACACACACACACAGAGAAACACACACACACACACACACACACACACACACACACACACACACACACACAGACAGATTTCCTTCAGTATTGTCCTGTGTATCCTCTCAAACATCTACTAACTGTGTCGTATTGTTGCTACTTTTTTCATTAACAGTTATCAACACTGAGTGAGTTGGTTGGTTCCAGATCGACAAGTCATTTGACATATTGAAGCATTTTATATATAAAGTAACGCAATAGTTACTTTTACTGGTAATTAGTTACTTTTATAACGGGGAAAATAACAGGTAACTAATTACTTTAACGTGCCCAACACTGTTCACACAGTACACCACACTGTCAGATAGTTTGTGCAACATTTTGGTCAAATTGTCCCATTGCCATAATCCCTATAGTCATAGCAGTAGGTTCGTTACCTTTAATTGTCGGTGCAAGCTATTTTTAGAACGGCGGAGCAGAGCCGTGAGCTGCTCAGAGCTACGCTACGGAGGCTCATTATGGGATTTCTTGGTTTCCCTCATCATCAAACTCATCAAATACACAATCCAACAACTCCACAACGCTCTGGTGGACAAGTTGTGAGCTGCACATTCACCACGCTATGAGATAATAACACAACGTTACCACACAGAGTTGTTGTAGAGGGAAATTCATGTAAAACCACTGATGCACGTTGCCTTCAGGGACAGTTTTTCATCAACAGTCTCTGTATTTCCCTCTACAACAACTCTGTGTGGTAACGTTGTGTTATTATCTCATAGCGTGGTGAATGTGCAGCTCACAACTTGTCCACCAGAGCGTTGTGGAGTTGTTGGATTGTGTATTTGATGAGTTTGATGAGGGAAACCTATAAGAAATCCCATAATGAGCCTCCGTAGCGTAGCTCTGAGCAGCTCACGGCTCTGCTCCACCGTTCTAAAAACAGCTTGCACCGACAATTAAAGGTAACAAACCTACTGCTATGACTATAGGGATTATGTTGAACTATCCCTTTAACTCTGATGGGTAAAAGTGAGAGTTTCAACGAGTGGATTTCTCCCTCAGCAACTCACCCCAGGCCGTTGTGTCCCTGCAGTTCAGCGGCTCCTGAGTGGCTTCATCGATCTCCGGCTTGGTGCAAAGATACATGAGCAGAGTGAAGGAGAATCAACTGTTTCACCACAGGGTCACAGGTTTGTTTCTGACTCTGAAACCTGGTTTGGACGGAAACTCTTTAAAAAAGAAAGAAAAAGTTAAAATATTCCTAACTTCATCCTGTTTTATTTCCCCCCTTTCTTTCTTTCTTTCTTTCTTTCTTTCTTTCTTTCTTTCTTTCTTTCTTTCTCACATTTTACTTTTAATAATATGTTTTTAAACTGTTTGAGGTTCAAAGATGTTAAATCATGTATCATTAGAGACGCTGACTCAAAGCAGATGTGTTCAGGGACCTCCTAAGATGAAATGAAACATGGTGTTGAAGATTTTTCTTTACTTTAAAGTGTTGTGTGCAGATATATTGAGCCCCCGTGAGTCAATACTTTGTTAAAACCTGCTTTTAGCCGCAGTTACAGCTGCAAAGTGAAGGTGAACTCTTTTACTGCCTCTAACAGCGTTTCCTCCATGATTGTTCTGGATTTAGCTCCATCCATCTTCACATCAACAACTCTGCAGCCACAAAGTTCAGTTCTGGGCTTTGATTTGTAAAAAATCCTTGAACATCATGAATCATTTTCCTTCCACTTTATAACAACGTGCTACTTTGTGTTGGTCTGTCACATAAAATACCAATAAAACACAATTAACCCTCCTGTCGTCCTTCTGGGTCAAATTGACCCAATCTGTTCCCTTCCTTCCTTTTTTCCAAAATCCGTTTTCCTTTCCTTCCTTCCGTCCCTCCCTTCGTCCTCATTTCTTCTTCCTTCCTCTTTTGATCCAATTGATCTGTTCCCTCCCTCCATCTTTCTTTCCATCCTTTTTCCCTTCCTTCTTTCCACAATCCTTTTCCCCTCCCTTCGTCCTTACTTCTTCCTTCCTTTTTGACCCAATCTGTTCCCTCCCTCCTTCTATCTTTCCTCCCTTCTTTCCCTTTGTCCTTCCTTCCTTCCAGGAGGGTTAAGTTTGTGGTTGTAACGTGACAAAATGTGGAAAAGAATACTACTTTCCTTATTAAAACAATACAAAAGACAAATAATAATGGAAATCACAGATAATACTAAGTGATAGAGGACATTTCACAGTAGAACGAGCCCCTTTACTTCCCGTATTTTGAGTTTATATTGCTGATAACCTACTTTTAAGTATTAATTTAGCTTGTTGTTGGGTATTTTAGCTGTAAAACACTTCCTGCTCCTCATATTTACACAGTTTAGGTTCAATAAGAAAATATCTGAGGCACAGTTTCCGTCCTGTCAGGTCATAACCGGTTAATAACTTAATTAAACCCTTAGTAACACACAGTAAACGTCGTGTTTTATCAATGTTTTTAGCCGTTAGCTCCAGGTGCCATAGATGAGGCGTTAAGGGACCACTTTTAAGTGTTAGTTTAGGTTGTTGTTAGCTTGTTGTTAGGTATTTTAGCTGTAAAACACTTCCTGCTCCTCATGTTTACACAGTTTAGGTTCAATAAGAAAATATCAGCCAGCAGCCACAAAAAATAAAAACACCATGAATCATTTTCCTTCCACTTCATAACGACGTGCTAGGCTACTTTATCTTGGTCTGTCACATAAAATCCCAATAAAACACATTTAAGTTTGTGGTTTAAACGTATTTATATTGCTGATAGCCTACTTTTAAGTGTTAATTTAGCTTGTTGTTTGGTGTTTTAGCTGTAAAACACTTCCTGTTCCTCATGTTTACACAGTTTAGGTTCAATAAGAAAATATCTGACACAGTTTCCGTCCTGTCAGGTCATAACCGGTTAATAACGCAGATAAACCCTCAGTAACACACACTAAACGTCGTGTTGTATCAATGTTTTTAGCCGTTAGCCGTTAGCTCCGTGGGGCGTTCAGGGACCGAGCGGGGGGGTAGTAAAGGATACTGTCCGAGGCCGAGGTCCTGGCAGCGGAGCGGGTCTTCTCCCAGCGCCGCCGACACCTGCGAGTAGTAAACACAGTAACACAACAGCGTCCACAGCCCCGAGCGGACACACAACACGGACACACACCACCGAGAAGAAGCGGAGGAGGCCGCCATGATGAGTCCGAGTCCGAGGCTGAAGCAGCGGAGCGGCCTGACGTCACCACAGCGTCACCGCGCTGCGTTCAGGGCGCTGCGCAGCGTGGGAGGTTAGAGCTCCCAGCCTCCCACTAAACAAACGGGCAAAAAGAGTGGGAGTAGGAGTGAAGTGCAGTATCTGTAAAAATGCCAAACTGAGAAAAACAGCTTTTTGTGTTTTTCATTGTCAGGTTTAAGCATCAAATTATGAATAACTACCAAGTCTATAACTAAAGTCTAAAATTAGATAAAGGTGGACTGAATTAAATGTGTTTTATAGCCCAGTTGTTGGTCTTTCTAACCAATTTTACAGTTTTATGGCAGATACTGCACTTTTGCCTTGGTTTTACTCCAATGGAGTTATGGAGTATATTATAGGATGTAGGGAGTACAGTTACTCTTTGCAGATACTGCACGTTGCCTTGGTTTCACAGTGCTTTTTTTTTGGATGGACAGCAAAATAAAAAGCTCAATTACTCTGGAAATTTTAGCAGTATCATATCAAATTTTCTTGGGAGCTCCCAGCCTACCACTAAACAAACGGGCAAAAGAAAGTAGCCTACTCCACACCAAGACCACAGCTGCAGTGACAAAATTCTTCTTTATTTTAACCACCAATGTCTCTGTCTCACTTTGGTTTATGGGATGTATGAATGAATAAATGAATGAGTGAAATTTTTTTTATTTTCGTGTCATGCCACCACTGTGGTCCATCCCATATGGGATTACAAGACACATTTAATGACAGATACAAGAAACAAGACTAGACAATCCTTCCTGGTGTTACCTTCCACACAGGTGTGACACAAATAAATAGTTTAAGATTATTTTCAGTACTCAACTATATATCGCTCTTCGTCTCATTGCTCAAGACTTTTCAAGAAATAAAGAAAATGCAAAAATATTCAAATGAAAAAGAAGTTTTAGCTTCTCAGCATCGTCTAACCACACAAATTAGTTATTTGGATCTACCTTACTAAACAGTTTTAGTCTTATAGAGTCGTAGAAAGGACAGTAGAACACTAAATGAATTTCATTCTCCACCTCAAAAATTATACAAAACATAGTTTTCTGAGCCAAATACCTGTTTTATTTCACAGTAAGTAGCAGCTTTGGTTTACCCCAAATATCTAATGCCCATCAATCTTTACTTTGTTGGAATAATAATCTATTTTAATACGTATGTAATTCAAGACACATGATTATTATGAGGACTGGGACTGGAAACAGTGATGGTCTCGTATTGGTTTGGTCTGGGTCTTGGTCCTTTATTCTCTGGTCTTGGTCTTGACTGCAACACTATAAACCGTTTCATACAAGTTATAAGTATATATATATTTATAATACATCCCACATTTTAATGCATTTATTGTATTAGTTTTTTTTTGTAATGGATTGAATAACCATTTGTTATTTATTTAACATCAACTGTTGTTGTATGATTCATTTTGTAGTGTTTTTTAAATCACAGTTCAAACCTCACTTTTATATCCACTCACAACATCAACATAATGTGTAAGAACTTACACAACTGAAATAATTTCTCAATATTCATCCAAGAAAAGGAAAAAAACAAACAAACATTTTATTTATTTATTATTTTCATATTTTAGTTATTGCAGTAAATTGACAACAATGTGATAATAACCATAGCCTAACTACAAAAAGCATCGACAGTAAGCAGACGTGTTGTTAAGATAGTTTTATTTCTACTGAAATTAAAGCACTTTCAAGCTCCAAAGATGATACAAATTTTAGTTTTGGTGGAAAAACAAAAATTCAACTGAAATAACGAATGTCAAATACATAAATAGCAGCAATGACAGAACCAAAAAAAACAACTTAATTATGATTAAAAAGTAAAGAATGTAGCCTCAAGGTTTGTGTTTGGTGTTTATGACTTCTATTTCTTTACGGTTTTTCTTCTTTCTTTTATGTCCAGTTATTCTGTGTCATTTTCTCTTTACATTATGTTATAGTTTAGTTATAATGTATTTTTCCTTCCTACAAATGCGGTTGTATATGCACACTATTATTATTATTATTATTATGAAGTTAGTAGTAAATTCAGAGGAGCATTTAAGTTATTGTATATAGGGAGAAGAGGTGGGACTTGATAGTCTTAGATTTCTCCTCACTCCTTTTTGAACATGTGTTGAGGTTTTGTTGGAGTAGTTTTTTTTTTTTTCAATCAATGAATCAGCGTTTCGGTTACACAAAATTAATCTACTTACTTTACTCAACAAAGAAATCAGAGCACTGGCTCGTCGTGTATCTTTCCTCCTGTGTTTTCCCACAGCCCCTGAACGCAGCATTAAAGCGACACTACAGCTGCTGCCAGTGGAGCCAGAAAGATGTGAGTTATTAAACCACTTTTTAACATTATTTAAACCCTGTTGTGTGTCTGTGTGCGTGAGCGGTTTGACTCTCCGCTTCTTCCTCTCACTCTTCATCCGGATGGAAACTCACACACACGTTTTAGTTGTGTTGTTTTTTATTATATTAGTTTGAGTTCAGGTGCAGTTTCTAGGCTAAGTCACTAGCGTCATGCTAATGTAACTCACTAAGGGAGGGTTGTGTTGAAGTTGTGTTGAAGTTGTGCAGTTAACGTGGTTTTAAAGCAGTAAACGGTGATGCAGACAGACACACACACACAGAGGTTGTTCAGGTTTAATAAAGTCGCGTTTGGTTTGTTAAAGTGTGTTAACGTGACGTCACAGCTGCTCGGTCACTTTTACACTTTGATGCACCTGTTGTGTTGCTGTTGTTGAGATTTATATCCTAAAAAACTCACACAACACACAAACACACTCATTATTTATTGTTATTAGTAGATAAATGTAATATATCCCATAACCCCCCCCCCTCCCTCCCTCCCCCCCCCCTCCTCCTCCCTCTGAGCCGTTGAGTTTCACTTCCTGCTTCTCAGGTGAGATCACAGGTGTGTGAGTGTGTGTGTGTGTTTCCTCCCTCCCCCCACGCACACAATCACTGAGTGAGACGTTCACGGACCGGTTTCGGTGCAGCTGAATGTGTGTGTACAGTATATATGTGTGTGTGTGATGTAAAGGTTGGGGATGTGTGTGTCTTTTGTTATTTGACCCTGTGTGTGTGTGTGTGTGTGTGTGTGTGTGTGTGTGTGTGTGTGTGTGTGTGTGTGTGTGTGTGTGTGTGTGTGTGTGTGTGTGTGTGTGTGTTTTCTGATAACGGGCTGATAACGACGTCACGTGAACGCACCACAGAGACTTCACACGGGCTTGGTTTACAGGTATTAAAATGTTCAGATGTTTCTCAACACAAACGCCACAAGTGGATATATTTATATTTATATAATTAACTGAATTACGGTTGTAGAGGATTTCTAGTGATCAGATTAGATCAATAAAACAGTAGTTAGTGGTTGTAACGCAGCAGCCTAGTGGCCTAGTTAGTGGTTGTAGTTAGTGGTTGTGTGTGTGTGGTGCGTTTGAGGTCCTTGGTTTTCTGTCTCTTTTCATGTTGTGTCATTAGTCCCATTAAGTTTAGTTAGTGTGTCTTTGTGGTGGTGTCTTGTCTTTTTATCTCAGTGTTGTGGTGCTGTTGTGTGTGTTTGTGGTTGTTTTCTACCAGTTTAAGGTAGTTTAGTGAGTCTTTGTGTTCATTTTATGTCATTTTGTGTTGTTTAGTGTTTCTTTTTGGATGTGTAGTGTTGGTCTTTCTGTCATTTTGTGTCTCTTTGTGTTAGTTTTATGATTTTTGTGGGATATTTTGTCTTTTTGTGCCAGTTTTTTGTGTCTTTGTGTAGATTTTATCTCATTTTTGTGTTGTTTTATGGATGTGTAGTGTGTCCTTGGGAATTTGTGCCACTTTGTTTTAGTTTTATGTTTTTTTGTGGTGTTTTTTTTGTCTTTTTGTGCCAGTTTTTTGTGTCTTTGTGTTGATTTTATGTCATTATGTGTTGTCTAGTGTTTCTTCGTGGATGTGTAGTGTCTTTTTGTGTTGGTCTTTGGTCTTTCTGTGGATGTGTAGTGTCTCTTAGGTCATTTTGTGCCTTTTTGTGTTGGTTTTATGTATTTTTGTCTTTTTGTGGCAGTTTTTTGTGTCTTTGTGTTGATTTTATGTCATTTTTGTGTTGTTTTATGGTTGTGTAGTGTCTCTTAGGTAATTTTGTGTCTCTTTGTGTTTGGTTTTATGATTTTTGTGTTTTTATGTTGATTTTATGTCTTCTTGCTGTTTTGTGTCTCTTTCTGTGAGTTTTTCAGTCTTTGAGTCTTGACGGTGCAGTGAACTTCACCTTCTGGGGTTTTATAGCATCTTTTCTTGTGATCGCCCATATGATAGGCCTATAATATAATATAATGATATAATAATAACGTGCTGCTGCTGTTGCTGATCTCTGCTCAGATCGATCCAGACCCTCGGACTCGGAGGGACCAGGATGTTTGAAAACGTCCCGGCAGGTAAACAACAAAACACTCTCAGCTGTTTGTCTGCAGCAGCTCACTGCTGAGGTGAAGATGATCAGCTGTGTGTTCACCCTGTGTGTGTCTCTGTGTGTGTTTAGTGCCGGCGGTCCTGGGGGCTCTGGAGCGGCTGCAGGCCCAGCTGGTCCAGAGGGAGGAGTGGACCCACAGCGACACACTGAGCAGCCTGAAGGACACACTGCAGAGTCCTCTGTTCAGCCACATCCTCACGCTGCAGCACTCCATCACGCAGCTACGCAGCCAGGTGAGAACACAACACAACCACAACACAACCACAACACAACACAACCACAACCACAGCACTCCATCAAGCAGCTACGCAGCCAGGTGACAACACAACACAACCACAACCAGAACCACAACACAACACAACCACAACCACAACACTCCATCAAGCAGCTACGCAGCCAGGTGAGAACACAACCAGAACCACAACACAACCACAACACAACACAACCACAACCACAACTAGAGTAAAACTATCTTCACGCTGCAGCACTCCATCAAGCAGCTACGCAGCCAGGTAAGAGACCGGGACACAACCACAACCACAACAAGAACCAGGACCAGATAGGAATAGTTCACCCAACATTGAAATGTCCCTCATCATGATCTCCTCCCCCTCATGTGGACTAAGGGCTGGGAGAAGTTTCAGAGTCCTCCGTGGCTTCTCTGAGTTACAGGGGGTCTCGGCGTAGCAGTGCATGTCCATATGACGGTTGCAAATGGATACCAACTGTCTTTGTAACAAAAAGACACACCAAAAAACATCCAGATACCTCCATGCTGCTCGTATGTAATGTCCCTCTTGTATTGAAGCCCCGACATGAGAAATTGTTCCGAAAGAAATTAAATAAGTCTATATTTCAAGCTTGTTTTGTAGCGGAAGCTCCCAGCACTGCTCTTCCTGGTCCGTCCAAATCTCGGAAGAGGAGCAGCATGGAGGTATCTGGATGTTTTTTGGTGTGTCTTTTTGTTATGAAGACAGTTGGTATCCATTTGCAACCGTCATATGGACATGCACTGCTACGCCGAGACCCCCTGTAACTCAGAGAAGCCACGGAGGACTCTGAAACTTTTAAATTTCAATTTAATTTCATTTAAATTTTGGGTGAACTATCCCTTTAACAAGTCTTCATCAGGATATGAGCCAACTTATTGATTACACAGGTGTTTTAAATCACGTAGTAGAGCCCATAAGAATCATGTGACCCGGCAAAAACACAAGATACTATAATGTGTAGACATCAGAAACATCACATTTAAAAGATAAACACAGCAGACAACATTATCAAGAAATAGCATTCATATTATTCATATTATTTCACAAAAAAGGAGAAAAACCTATCTCCTCATTAAGACCAGGACAGGACATGATGTGTCTTATGTGTAGATCCAGAAAGTCTGGTGTTGTAAGAGGCTTCAGTCCATCACCTCCTCTCAGGTTGTTGGGGACGACCTCGTCACCTCGATGACCAAACATATCACAGAGTCAGGATTAGTGACAGGTGTTGTAGTGTTGGACCATGGGATAGCTGGGATGTTGAGTTCTTATGGCGTATCTGTTGGTAAAGTCCTTAATGTTCTGAGCCATGAGCCGTGCTGCCGTATGGGACAGAGCTAAAGGTTTTGTGGGGCTGTTGTTCAGCTTCAGGTCTTCTGATGGAACGTTAGAAACAAGATGTTTTGGTACCAACCAACACATTACATCTCTGCTAAGCCACGAGTGGCTCGGGAAGCTCCTTTTTGACTGCACCACCATCCTCAGACAGTCAGTTTGTTTCCCTTAGTTTATCAACACATTACATTCATTCTTTTAGTTGGAATAAAACATTTATCCTGCCGGTGGTCGACCAATGATAAACGGATGTTTAATTCTGTAACTGTACAAGACTTCTTCGTCTGATTATTGATGATCACTTCATTGTTCCCTCTGTCAGGATCCTGTATTGGAACGATTCTGATTGGTCGGTAGTTTGAGCCGTTGCTGGTTTTCTATTAAGTTAAAGGTTGAATATGTAGAATCTTTATTAAAAGCTATATTTAAAAAAAAAGAGGGCGTTTAGAGGGGTACAGAATGAAAGTATTGCTTTTCCATAAAAACATTTTTTTTTAGTCTGAATTAATATTTTAAAATGTTTTGACGGGGTCGACAATGACTTTCTGTCAACGTTGTGTTTACATTCGTACCTGCCTGTAGCCGACATGTGGCTCAGTTCTCCGTTGTTTTCCTGCCTCCTCCCGGTCGGATGCGTTTGTTTCCAACCAAGCCTTTTTAATAATCAATCGGTGGATCAATGGATGATCATATACTTGTTAGGATGGGTGTATTTGTGTAGTCTCTAGCAATGGTCTGGCAATCGACTGCTGGAATTCTTTTTCTGTTGTTGTTCTGGTAATTCTACATATTCAACCTTTAACCAGGTGAGGAGTTCAGCATCCGGCGTTACCATGGTGATTTACCCTCGTTAGTAACAGGTGAAGTTATGGGGCAATGACGACTTAAAGCAGATATCAGCTTCACGGCCGTTTCGGCTAATGCTGCGTTCAAGGCAGGCTTTTGAAACCGTAAGTTACAGCTTCAAGTCACAACTACGACTTGGTAGCGTTCCAGGTAACCCGTAGCTCGTGTTTTTACCATCCTGTTGTCTGTGAAAGTTCCCTATAACGGCCACTCGTAACTTCCGACCCGTGAACTCGTACCAGATCGAACTGGTATGACTTCACAGGAAGGAAAAACACAAAGTACGAGTTTCTTTGAACGCACCATGAGTTAGCAGCCCCCGCCCTTGTCAGGCATCAATTGGTCCTCGTGCTACGTCACCACATTCACGCGCATCCCTTGGCTGCACACACAGCCCTTCATGCCGTTCTCTCTCCTCATTGGATAACACTTGTATCCCACAAGGAAAATTTTCTCCTCGGGTTACAGCAGAGCAGAGTGACGGAGAGACTCGTGTTTAGGCTGAAATACTTCATGTAAGTGATTGCTGACGGAAAATAGGACTATTTAGGACTTATATTAACAAAAACATTCCACTGATATCTGCTTTAAAAAAAATAAAAAATCCTGCTTCAGCGTTCAGAGAAGTGGGCGTGGCCTGACGCCGGTGTAGCTCCTCCTCCTCCTGTTGCAGCTCAGTGTTTCCTATCAGCAGCATCTCCTCCCCCTCCCCTCCCCCTCCCCCCCCTCCTCTCTTCTCCATCTGTATTCAGCTGCAGCTCGTCCTGACGTGGCGGCGTCAGCCTTTACAATAAACAATCTGCAGCCAAATTAAGATAATGGCAATAACCGCTGGGCTGCAGGGCTTCATATTCTAAGTGCTGCGAAGGTCAGAGCAGAGTCTATGAATGCTGCGCTGTATGAAGCCGGGACTTCTCTCTCTCTCTCTCCCTCTCTTTATTTCTTTATTTCCCCCTCCCTCCCTCCCTCCCTCCCTCCCTCCCTCCCCCGGCTCTCTGCGGATCTATCAAGCTTTAATATCTAAAAAAGAGTTGTATATGTATCTATATGATGGTTGTAGATGATTTCTAGTGATCAGATTAGATGAACGCAGCACAGCAGCCTATTGGCCTAGTTAGTGGTTTATTTATTCATTTATTTATTTATGATTTTTGTGGTGTTTATGTCTGTTTGTGCCAGTTTTTTGTGTCTTTGTGTTGATTTTGTGTCTTTCTGTGTTATTTTGTAGATGTGTAGAGTCTCTTCGTGGAGGTCTTCTGACTTTTTGTGCCGGTTTTTTGTGTTGATTTTATATCATTTTGTGTTTAGTGTTTCTTTTTGGATGTGTATGTGTAGTGTCTTTGGTTTTTCTGTGGATGTGTAGTGTCTCTTAGGTCATTTTGTGTCTTTTTGTGGCAGTTTTTTGTGTCTTTGTGTTGTCTTTCTTTATTTCTTTATTTATTTCCCCTCCCTCCCTCCCTCCCTCCTCCCTCCCCCCTCCCTCCCTCCCTCCTCCCTCCCCCCTCCCTCCCTCCCTCCCCCGGCTCTCTGCGGATCTATCAAGCTTTAATATCTGGTGTCTTGGTGTGAGTAACGGCCTTGTCGAGGCGTATTGATGAAATGGCTGCTGATCTTGCTCCGTCAGCCGGGGCCTAAATAAGCCGCAGACTGATAAGTTTCCACAATGTGAGTGTAAAGGTCATTAATACATTACCTGTTCAGAGAGAGGAGCAATCTATTGATTTTCTCTTCCCTTCTCCTCCCTCCACTTACCCCCGGGCCGCTCCGCTTCATTTTTTAAAACTCTGTGTCTTTCTTTCTTTTCTTTTCTTTCTTCCTTCTTCTTCCACAACGTCCTTGTTGCATATAAGGCCCATCCCTCCATCCCTCCATCCCTCCATCCCTCCATCCATCCATCCCTCCATCCCTTCCTCATCCCTCCATCTCCCTCTCTGTGTTGAATGAATCTTTGTTTTTATGTTTGGTGCTAAAACCTGAAGCTGCTGGAGGAAGAAGAGGAAGTTCATGGCACCGGTCCAACGTTAGGAGAGACCACAGAAATAACACACCGACACACCGACACACACACACACCAACACACACACACCGGCCGCGTGGACTAGAGTGTGTGAAGCTACATGAGTCCATGTTGGTTGTAACGGGCTCGTTAAAGGCTGCAGACGCGGCTCTACACGGCCCAGTTGGTTAAAAAAAGACGGTTTGATCTGGATTTATAAATCCCTTATTTTTCCATCCAGGATCAATAATCAATAATTTATCTTTACTTTTATCCCAGTTGGACCCAAACTTCTCTAGATGAGCAGATCTAGATCCTGAGTGTTAAATGTGACTGAAGCTGAAACATCTTCTAAACAGCCAGACCTGATCTGACCCGCAAAATATAAATAAAAAAGCAAATGTACAGCACATTAGTCAAATACATTGTGAATATTTTCCCATGTGTTTCAAATTCAAACTTCAAATTTCACATTTCATTTAATTAGCCTATCCAGTAGTTGGGAAAAAGTTCTTCATTTGTAGAATAATCAAAAGTTAAATTTAGGCAAGGCAATTTTATTTGTATAGACAGTTTGTCTCAAAGGGCTTTACATGGCATCGTAACAACATCCTCTGTCCTTAGACCCTCAGCTATCTACTTTATCACTGTTATAGTTTAAAAACCAGATGCAAAACAATAGAAAATGAACGTTGCCTTCAGGGACAGTTTTTCATCAACAGTCTCTGTATTTCCCTCTAAAACAACTCTGTGTGGTAATGTTGTGTTATTATCTCATAGCGTGGTGAATGTGCAGCTCACAACTTGTCCACCAGAGCGTTGTGGAGTTGTTGGATTGTGTATTTGATGAGTTTGATGATGAGGGAAACCAAGAAATCCCATAATGATCCTCCGTAGCGTAGCTCTGAGCAGCTCACGGCTCTGCTCCGCCGTTCTAAAAATAGCTTGCACCGACAATTACAAGTCACTTTTGATGCAAAGTTGACATTGTTTGAGATGTTTTTGTTCTGACAACTTGACATAAAGACAATTTAAACTGTCATAGCAGACCTAATGGACAAACTTTAAAAATGATCTCAAGTTGTCATAACAAGGAACATCTCAAACAATGTCAACTTTGCATCAAAAGTGACATAACTTACTGAATGACACTTAACCACAGCTGTCAGAAGTATTCATTGTGTTATGTCAATCTGATGAATACCTATTACAGTAAAGTGTTACCTAACTTTCCCTTTAAACCAGAGAAGAAGGAGAAGAAATTCAGTCAAACAGCTTCACACTGTCAAACATGTATCACCTCCTATCTGACATATCTCCTCCTCCTCCTCCTCCTCCTCTCTCCTCCTCTAGTTGAGCAGCATGCCTCCTGACGGCTGCAGTGAGTTCAGTTTCTCCCAGAAGGGTCAGCTGATCGTGAGTAATCCAGCGGCGGCGAGCGGCTCGGCCCCGCCCACTCTGTCTGCTGCCCCTCCCCCCTCCTCTTCCTCCCCCTTCTCCCCCTCCTCCTCCTCCTCCTCCTCCTCCGTCCTGACCAATGGCTCGTCTCCGCCCATCCATCAGACTGACCTCCTCCAGAAGTGGATCGTCGCCACCGCCAAGGTGTGTTGAGCCATCACACACACACAACTGCAGACTGCACCTTTAAAGGGACAATGAGGAGTTTTGTTAAAGCGAAGTGTTTCCACACTACATTTATGAGCCTCCGCACCGTGAAATTCTTTGACCGGCGCAAGACAGACTCATGTTTTCATTCATCAAGAATTAAAGTCAGAGGTTGGAAGACGATCACATACCGTCGTAGTTCCCACCATAAACGGCAAAAACTCTACATCTTTCCAAGAATATTTGTCTTATTTCTTGTCAAAATGTCTCATTTCTAGTCAAAACTAATCTCTTTCCACTTAAAATAAGACTCATCACCTAAAAATGAACTTGTTTTTAGATCATTTTCACTTGTTTCAAACTAATTTTCACTTGAAATAAGTAGAAAAATCTGCCAGTGAAAGCAGGTTTTTTGTGTTTGTAATAAGAAAGAAAAACTTGCTCCACTATCAGATTTTTCTACTTATTTCAAGTGAAAATCTGCTTGAAAGAAGTAAAAAGTGTCTAAAAACAAGCTGCTTTTTATGTGATTTTACATATAATGAGATTTGTTTTGACTAGAAATGACATTTTCACTAGAAATAAGACAAATATTCTTGGTAAGATTTTGAGTTTTTGCAGTGGCATAAACGGAGATTCGGCGGCGTTATTCTCATGACTCGCCACGAAACCGAAAGTAAAGAAACGCTGGTCGGCTCGCCCAGCATTTCCACCACCACTAATAATAACAAAATAACCATAGAGACAAAACCATAGATTTATCTAAAATGGACCATTAACAAGTGGTAACGGAGATTCATCCACATTAATATCAGACTTTTTATAACCAAATAGAAACTCCTTGTTGTCCCTTTAAACAGCAAATCACCAACCTGTGTCTGTGTGTATTTGTATCTGTGTGTGTATCTGTGTGTGTGTGTGTGTCTGTGTGTGTGCAGGGCCGCCACACGGAGCTGGTCCGTCTGACTCGGCCCGTCTCGGGCGGCGGTCTGGGCTTCAGCGTGGTCGGTCTGAATCCAGCAGGAAGCAGCTGTCAGGGCGTCTTCGTCAAACACATCCAGCCTGGAGGCGTCGCACACAGGTCCAACTCATTAACTCATTACTATAATCATCATAATCATAATTAACGGGTTATAATGAGGCAGTCGTTAGTGGATCTGCAGATGAATAAATAAATATATAAGATGATTCTCTGTAGCGCCACATGATGGAATAAAAGTCTTGAACGCAAAGTTCTTTTGTGAACTTTACCGCATTTTGTAACAAGTTGTTACATAATGCACCAAATTATTACATTTTCTTCATATAAAAAGTGCAAAACCTGCATTTTGTAATAATTTGGTGCATTAACTTATAACAAAATGCGGCAAAGTTTATTAAACATTGCATTCAAGAATTTTATTACAAAATGTGGCAGATAATTAGAAAATGCAGCGTTGTTACATAATTATTTTGGCACTACATGCACAATGAAAACATTTACCTCGTTAAAGAGCGGTACAGTTATTATGAAGTTATTCAATTAGGCCTATTTAACATGAGTGGTTGTAATGTAAAGAACAGAGGATGCTGCAGGAGATATTTTCACAATAAGAGTCTCTGAGGATGATAAGATAAGATGATGCACTGTAGCGCCACATGATGTAATAAAAGTCTTGAACGCAATGTTTAATAAACTTTGCCGCATTTTGTAATAAGTTGTTACATAATGCACCAAATTATTACATTTTCTTCATATAAAAAGTGCAAAACCTGCATTTTGTAATAATTTGGTGCATTATGTAGCAACTTATCACAAAATGCGGCAAAGTTCATGTGCCAAATGTGCCAGATTATTAGAAAATGCAGCGTTGTTACATATTTATTGTGGCGCTACATGCACAATGAAAACATAAACCATCGTTAAAGAGCAGTTATTATACATTATACACTATACAGTTATTATGAAATTATTCAATTATTTAACATAAGTTGTAATGTAAAGTACAGAGGATGCTATTTTCACAATAAGAGTCTCTGAGGGTGATAAGATGATGCACTGTAGCGCCACATGATGTAATAATCAGACACATTTTGTAATAAAAGTCTTGAATGCAATGTTTAATAAACTTTACAGCATTTTGTGATAAGTTGTTACATAATGCACCAAATTATTACAAAATGCAGGTGTTGCACTTTTTTTATGAAGAAATGTAATTATTTGGTGCAATATGTAACAACTTGCTACAAAATGCGGTAAAGTTTATTAAACATTGCATTCAAGAGTTTTATTACAAAATGCGGAAGAATATTACAAAATGTGGCGCTACAATCAAAACATTTACCTCGTTAAAGAGCAGACCAGTTATTATGAAGTTATTCAATTATTTAACAATATATTTAATGCTGCAGGAGATATTTTCACAATAAGAGTCTCTGAGGACTGTGTGGGTTAGGGTTATAATTTAAACAACATTAGTAAGTGTGTGTAATGCTTTTGTATTTTTTTTTTCTGTTTATTGAATTTTGCATATTAAAAAAACTATTTTCCCTACAGTAGTAATTACAGATGTAAGTTCAACATACCACAGAGCAGATACCAACGCCCCCACCTCCAGCCCCAACGGACACATGTAGTTAAATAGCAAAGAAAAACTAACTAACTAACAAAATGATGGGATAGAGGAAGAGAGAAAGAGGATAAATCAATAAACAAGTGAATAAATTAATGAATGAATAGATAAAACATAAAATATTCAGATAATAATAAAAGTAATAGGCTACTAATAGTAGGTATTGCCTTGTTGTTTACAACTACTTCCGGGTAGAAAACCAGCATGAGAACAATAGTGACAAGTTTGTATCTCGTTTTTCACGTCACTATATCACCGTTTAGACTAATCTGATGTTTGTAAAGTTTATAAAACCAATGACTGGACAAACATTACTATTTACGTGTGCACATTTTTGTAATTAGTCATGGTTATCATAGATTAGCCGGGCTAACGGTTAGCTACCTGTTTAACTTTAATAACTCAGTGACTCAATAAACGCTCCATGAATAAATATTTTCTCCAGCGGATATCTGAGTTCCAACATGACTGAGCTAACTGGAGTAGTTTCATGTGGTGTCCCACAACGGGAGGGTTTTAACAGCTGACGTCCTGGTGTTAGCTTAGCCACCGTTAGCTTAGCTACTGCTGTTAGCTTAGCTACCGCCGTTAGCTTAGCTACCGCCGTTAGCTTAGCTACAGTAAGCTTAGCTACCGCCGTTAGCTTAGCTACAGCCGTTAGCTTAGCTACCGTTAGTTGTCCCTGTCAGCTGAGCCACTGATGCTTTCTAGACACTGTGATTCCCCCAAACTGAATAAATACAACACATAGCAACACAAAACACACACACAGAAATAGTAATGTTTCTTCAATCATTTCAGATTTGTCTAAACGGTGATAGGGCGTGAAAAATATGATATATAGCTAAACTCTCGTTCGTTACTATTGATCTCATTCAAATTACAGCTGGTTTTCTACCAGGAAGTAGTTGTACAACAACAAGGAGATTCGGTCTATAAAAACCAAATAAATAGATAAATGAGACCAATAAAGCGTGTGTGTAGTTTTAATAACTGGTGGATTACTATCGCTCTCTGTTCTTTAGGGCCGGGCGTCTTATGGAGCGGGACCAGATCTTGGTGATCAACGGCAGCGCTCTAGAGCCGGGGCTCAGCCAGCAGCACGCGCTGACGCTGCTGCAGCAGCCGGGGGACGCCGTGGAGCTGGTGGTGGCCCGGGACCGCACACCGCCCGCTACCGCTGCTGCTACTGCCGCCGCTGGCACAACCACCGCCGTCACCACGGTGAGGAGAACACTGTACAGTACACCCATCACTTCTAGAATCTGTGAGCAACTGATCGGTGCAGTTGAACAATCAGTTTGTTCACAATTGAGCAATATCGAGGAAACGTTTCAGTTCATTCATCAAGCAAATGTCATTTTTAAAAAGCAAAAGAGTGAAATTCATGCAAAACCGCTGATGCAGGTTGCCTTCAGGGACAGTTTTTCATCAACAGTCTCTGTATTTCCCTCTAAAACAACTCTGTGTGGTAACGTTGTGTTATTATCTCATAGCGTGGTGAATGTGCAGCTCACAACTTGTCCACCAGAGCGTTGTGGAGTTGTTGGATTGTGTATTTGATGAGTTTGATGATGAGGGAAACCAAGAAATCCCATAATGAGCCTCCGTAGCGTAGCTCTGAGCAGCTCACGGCTCTGCTCCGCCGTTCTAAAAACAGCTTGCACCGACAATTAAAGGTAACGAACCTACTGCTATGACTATAGGGATTATGGCAATGGGCCAGTTTGACTAAATGTTGAACTATCCCTTTAAATTCTCTCCAAAGCGTCAAAGCCACACTTCAGTTTTACTGTCAGAGTGACATGTTAAAGGTATAGTACGTAGGAATTCCCCCCATCTAGCGGTGCGGTTGCATATCTGAACGTATTCTTGATGTTGCATTCAGGTGAAATGGGGCAGACGTCAGACAGACAACAGACGCTGCATGTAACAGGATAAACAAGTGGTCTGACAACATGTTGTCATGGTGATGTGGTCTGACAACATGTTGTCATGGTGATGTGGTATTGTTTTAGTAAAATGACATCCGGTTGGTTTGCCGACGGCCGTCTGCCTGACTGCACCTGAATGCAACACCGGTGCCTCCGTCCTTCCTCACACTACACAGTGGTGACAGTTTTAACAGGCCGTTTCCGTGGTTACCTACGGTCACGATGCAACATGGCCGCCTCGGTTCGGTGCGTCGCCCACTTATGTGTTTGTAACGACTTGTAACAACTCATTCTAAGGAACCAGAAAGCTTTCATTTGTAGCAGCTGTGATTCACCTTCAGTCAAATACGGATTTATGAAAGACAGGTTTGATTTTTGATCATAAAAAGACAAAATAAGTTGAGATTTGAGATTTATTTATTTTTATTAAATGGGAACAGTTCATATTGATGGACATTGACATGTAAACTTGTGGGATTGTAGCCAAGTGGCTCATTTCCATTCCCAGTCCCATTGGCAGGTTGATGTTAGACATGAAAACAATGACGATAAAAAGTCCAAGAGGCAGAACTAGGACAATAAAACACCTTGACATCTTACACAAAACATATATGAAGGACGTCGACATACATGAACCAGCAGTTAACTGACCATAGACGGTTAAAAGAGTGGGTAAGGGGACCAACAGATTACTGAGAAGTTATAAAGAGCTACAGTGCTAGTTAAAGAGCTACAGTGCTAGTGTTAAAGTGCTGTTTGCTAAATTGCACGATGCCCCAATAAAGTGCAGGATCGACTTAAATGCAGATGTGTGTCCAAGTTACATACTGGGGCTTTAAAACACCAACAACAATAGCAGCAGCAGCGTAGAGGAGTGACACTGAAACCAGCTTTATCTGCAGTGTGTCATCACTCTCTCACACACACACACACACACACACACACACACACACCCCCCCCCCCCCCCCCCAGCAGCAGCCTGGCTGTCACTCAGGACAAGCGGAGCTGAGAGAGCATCAATCACAGCTGGAGGTGGCTGTGCTGTGCGGCCACGCCTGCGTATCAGAGTGAGACCTGGGCCCGTATTCCTAAAGATTCTAAGAATCCTCTCAGAGAGCTCCTAACTTAACCTAAAAATTCCTAGCAAGGAGTCTTAGCTTAGGAGTGATTCCAGAACACTCTCAGAGAACTCTGAGCAAGGAGTGGACAGAGACTCCTATCTTAGTGAGGAGGTGTGGTTGACCCCCGTTGCTAGGTATGAGTCATCATTTCAAACGCTGTGATTGGTTGATCCATAAAGTTAGATAAAGGGGCGGTGTTTAGCTCAGTTGGTAGAGCAGCCGCCCCATGTGTTGAGGCTATAGTCCTCGCTGCAGGTGACCCGGTTTGAATCCTGTGTCGAGCAGTCCTATCATGTCATTCCCTCTCTTTCTGCTTCATCTCTCTCTCTCAATTGTTCTGTCAATTAAAGACCAAAAAGCCCAAAAAACTTAAAAAAAAGCTAGATTAAAAAATATACTTTTGGTGATAATGTGCAAAGGATGGACCCTCAAATCGATAAATTTAACCATAGAATCCAATGTTATGAAGACTGTGTAATTGTAAAAAATATTTCACATAAAACAAAATATCTGTTAAATGAATTGTAAGCTATACTTTAAAATTATCCCACAAAATGTGTGAAAACTTGCACAGTATTGACATAGTGAAATTTATATGTATTTGCTTATATTAATTACCATGCTAGTAATTTTTGCACTTTCAACTTTCAACATTTCAACTCAATTTGGTATTAACAAGGGTAAAATGGCTCAGCTTTCATCAGTGTCTGTGATTGCTGACCGGCCTATAAGAAGCAGTGTTGGTTGGCTTTGAACTCTACCACAAACCAGTGAACAGCAATGGAGAAGAAAAGAACAAGGAAACCCAACTGGAACAGGAACAATCTGTAGCGTTTCATTAATTCACTGTCATCCAGTGTTTGGAGAATATCTCTCCTGCCTCTTCTGTCCACCATTTTGTCCTCTGCTTAGGGAACTCCTAAGCCACTTAAAAGTCCTCTTCCCCACTCTTAACAGATCCCACCTTAGGAGCTCTCTTAAGAGCTAGGATTCTTTAGAAATAGGCTTTTATCTTTACTAGGATCTACTCTTAACTTTTAGGAGAAATTCTAAGAAAACATCATGATTCTAAGAATTTTCTTAGAATTTGGCCACTAGGAGCAACTCTTTGCACTAAGAATCTTTAGGAATACGGCCCCTGGTGTTTATGACGGGCGGTGAGGCTGCTGACTTTGTCTCAGATGATGTTTATGACCTCTGAGCCAATAGGAAATCAACTTAGTGCTCCACTTGCAGCATCGCTCCTGACAATATGTATTTAAGTCTGAGAGGAGCCGCGATCAATGAATGTCGACATGACGGCGGTGTCAAAGCCCGGCGGCGGGGGAGGAGGGAGGAGGGAACACGGGAGGGGGGGGGGGGGGGGGGGGGGGGGGGGCTGAGGATGAGAGAGGGAGAGGTTCCCAAGCTGCAGGTATCTCTGCAGAAACCTCTGTCTGTTTGTTGTTACCTGCAAAGCATCATGGGTGTTGGAGTCTAATAAAAGACACATTCAACCTCCTTCTAATCATTTTCTAATGGATCAATAAGTCACATTTTACAATGAGAAAAACTGAATCTGCACAAAATCCAGTTAGCATTAGCTGTTAGCCAGTTAGCATTAGCTGTTAGCCTCCTAACACACACAAGTAGTTAATAACTGTATTGATCCCTGGAGGGAATTAGTTTACTAATGAAAATTATTTGGTTACGAACAAACTCCTGGTGGAAAAATGAAACAGAGATAGACGTGTATAAAATATAACATCTTCAATGTAAATAAAAAGATTAAACTATAAATGATGCATTTATCCAATAGCAGGAAAAATAAACATATTTGCATATTGACAACATTGAAACTAAGAACACAGAGTAAATGGAATAACACAGGAAGAAAGCAACACTGAAGCAGTTTATTTCATTATAAAGGGGAGACACTACAGGTGAATAGGGTAAAAATCTTAACTAACAGATATCACCATTAAACTTCCCAAGTTTATCACTCACATTAAGACAAATATGTTTTGTATTACAAGTTTTGTCAAATTTTATGTTTAAATATGTAAATGAGGCAATATCTAATTAAATATGCGCGAATTTGCATATATTTCCAGAACCGAAATCTGAAAATGGATAAAGCTACTTTCAAAATTCTTGTTTTATTTAGTTGACATATTAGAGTCTTTAGTTTTTCCAGAGGAGGATTTTGGATATCTCTTTTTATCACTCTGTAAATGAGAAAATACTGTCACCAGCCCTAAAACATCAAATTTCTCCATGTTTTTAGTAATAAAATGTTGTATAATTGAGGCTGTGAATGATGTATCAACAATCCCCTCTGTAAAAACCTTCAGAATATAGAAAGGGATCAAACTGGAAAGTTTGGTGTCTGTAGTGCATGGAAAAACAGTGTTTTTGCTTGTAGTGTCTCGCCTTAAATCTGTGGAAAGTGTTGCTCAAAATGGGTTCAGATGAACGTGACAGGTGCAGAGGACGAGGTCGCACAAACAAACACCGTACAAGACGAGGACGCAGAAGAGAAGAGAAGAAAAGAACAGAAAAGAAAAGAACAGAAAAGCAAAGCAAAGCAAAGCAAAGCGCTCAGAGAGAAAAACGAGGCGGTGACAGAGCGGAGCAGGTCTGGACTGTTAATATGAGGCGAGGATCACAGGTCAGCTGCAGCCGTAATGATTCTGCCCCGCTCTATTGTTGGGTCATTATCGCACAGAATTACACTGTCCCTCTTGTTTG
>NC_139898.1:35746365-35863865 GCF_905171665.1 Trachurus trachurus
CCTTCCTTTTCCCCCTTCGTCCTTAACTTACTTACTCCCTTCCTGTTTTGATCCAATTGACCCAATCTGCTCCCTCCCTCCATCTTTCTTTCCTTCTTTTTCCCCTTCCTTCCTTCCACAATCCTCATCCCTTTCTTTCTTTCTTTCTTTCTTTCTTTCTTTCTTTCTTTCTTTCTTTCTTTCTTTCTTTCTTTCTTTCTTTCTTTCTTTCTTTCTTTCTTTCTTTCTTTCTTTCTTTCCTTCCTTCCTTCCTTCCTTCCTTCCTTCCTTCCTACCCTTTGTCCTTACTTCCTTCCTCTTTTGATCCAGTTGACCTGATCTGTTCCCTCCCTCCATCTTTCTTTCCTTCCCTTTTCCCTCCCTCCCTCCCTTCCCTTTGTCCTTAACTTTCTTCCTCTTTTGGTCCAATTGACTCTGTTCCCCCCTTCACTCCATCTTTCTTTCCTTCCTTTTTCCCTTCCTTCTTTCCCTTCTTCCTTCCTTGAACGAATCTGTTCCCTCCCATCTTTCTTTCTTTCCTTCCTTTTCCCCTTCCTTCTTTCCACAATCTTTATTCCCTTCCTTCCTTCCTTCCTTCCTTCCTTCCTTCCTTCCTTCCTTCCTTCCTTCCTTCCTTCCTTCCTTCCTTCCTTCCTTCCTTCCCTTTGTCCTTAACTTCCTTCCTCTTTTGATCCAATTGACCTGATCTGTTCCCTCCCTCCATCTTTCTTTCCTTCCTTTTTCCCTCCCTTCTTTTCTTCCTTCCTTCCCTTTGTCTTTACTTTTTCCTTCCTCTATCCAATCGAGCCAATCTATTCCATCCCTCCCTCCATCTTTCTTTCCTTCCTTTTCCCCTTCCTTCTTTCCACAATCCTTATTCCCTTCCTTCATTCCTTCCTTCCTTTTTTCGTCCCTTCCTTCCTTCCCTTCGTCCTTAACTTTCTTCCTCTTTTGATCCAATTGACCTGATCTGTTCCCTTCCTTCTATCCCTTCTTCCTTCCTTCTTCTTCCTTCCTTGAACGAATCTGTTCCCTCCCTCCCTCCATCTTTCTTTTTTTTTTTTTATAACTAAGCTATAGGGATTTATAAAGCCAATTGAATTCAATTAAAAAATGAGGAAAGGTTAGTTAGTTAGTTGGTTGGTTAGTTACAATATTTACCAAACAAAATGAAAAAAATAACTAAATACTGAAGACACTTGTTGTTCTTTACAGTTCCTTGATGTAAAATGTGTGAGTGTGATGTCATCAGCTCCACTTCCTGACTCAAGGCTGCTGCCAACCGCTAACAGCTAACAGCTAGCAGCTAACGGCTAGCAGCTAACGGCTAACAGCTAACGGCTAACAGCTAACGGCTAGCAGCTAACAGCTAGCTGCTAGCGGCTAACAGCTAACGGCTAGTAGCTAACAGCTAGCAGCTAACGGCTAACAGCTAGCAGCAGCCCGGGGCTAACCAATCATCCAGGGGTCAAACTAATACACACTAATACACTAATACACTAATCCTTCATTATACAAACCCTTCAAATTCTTGGTTTTGGTAATACATTCATTAGTAACATTGCCATGTTTTATAAAGACATAAACAGTTCAGTTATTCTGTACCCCAAAATGTCCAAACGATTTTCTGTTTCAAGAGGTGTACGTCAAGGCTGCCCTATTTCCTGTTTCTTATTTTTGGTTGTTGCCGAACTTCTATTTTTAAACATTTCACACAACCCAGGTATTCAAGGTTTAACAATATTCAGTCGAGAGGTAAAGATTTCACAGCTGGCTGATGACACGGTTTTATTTCTCAAAGATAAAATGCAAATACAAGCTGCACTACAGGTGACTGGTGAATTTTCAGAAGCCTCAGGTCTTAAACTTAATATCAACAAGAGTGAGATTTTATGTTTATATGAGACGAATGAACAACATATGTTTAATATTCCTGTTAAACAAACTGTTAAATATTTAGGAATTTCTATCACAAAAGATACAGAACTTAGACAGCAACTTAACTTCTTGCCTAAAATTAAAAAAACCAAGTCAATTCTTAATATGTGGCTGCAGAGAGACCTTTCCATTTATGGAAGAGTGTTGTTATCAAAAGCTGAGGGTGTGTCAAGGTTTGTTTACCCTGCTCTGTCACTTTTTCTTAATGATACATTCTGTAAAGAAATCAATAGTTTATTTGTTAATTTTGTGTGGAAGAATAGACACCACCATCTCAAAAAAGATATTATTTGTTTAGAGAGAGCAGAAGGAGGTTTGGAAATTTTAAATTTTTTTCATTTAAATTCCACCTTCAAGGTTAAATGGCTTAAAAAATGTTTGGAACTACCAGAGTCACTATGGAACTTTATTCCGCACAATATCTTTAAAAAGTTAGGAGGCTTAAAATTTCTAATGGGATGCAACTTCACAGTTTCAAAATTACCACTGAAGCTTTCAAAGTTTCATCAGCAAGCTTTACGCTGTTGTTTCAAAGGAGGTTAAATCGAAAGCAACTGGACTTAGTTATTTGTCTAGGAAGACGTTTCACCTCTCATCCAAGAGGCTTCATCAGTTCATGTACGCAGCTGACCAGGCTGGGACTGGTCCAACTATCTGGTGTGGAGACTCACTATTTAACCTCTTGTGTGGGCGTTTCACAAGGGTGATGATGTCACTGGTTCCCTTTTGTGCTCCAAGTGCCAACGACAGTCGTTGGAGTGACAGTCGTTGGTGGGAAGTTGGTTTCGACTTCGTTAGTGCCCTATTGTTTTCTAACAACAGTCGTTGGAGTCACTTGCCACTTGTGAACAGTAGTTGTTCTTTGAGGCTAGATTGTTGAGTCTCCTGGGAAGGGATGAAAGGGCAGCATTGTAAATTGGAGATAGGTGGTGTCTCAGACCTCCTCCCCTGTTGAGGGACGGTTTTTCTACTTTTACAAAAATGGCTTCTTTAACTCCTCTTTCAAACCATCTGTCTTCTCTGTCTAGGATTTGGACATTGCTGTCCTCAAAGGAGTGGGCTTTCTCCTTGAGATGTAAATGGACAGCAGAGTCCAGTCCTGAGGAGTTTGCTCTCCTGTGTTGGGCCATGCGTTTGTGCAGTGGTTGTTTTGTTTCTCCAATGTAGAGGTCTTTGCATTCCTCGTTGCATTGGACTGCATACACCAGATTGCTTTTGTGGGTGTGTGGTGTTCTGTCCTTGGGATGTACCAGTCTCTGTCTGAGTGTGTTGCTGGGTTTGAAATACACAGGGATACGGTGTTTGTTAAAGATCCTCCTGAGTTTTTCTGATACTCCAGACACATATGGAATGACTATGTTTTTTCTCTTGTTTTGTCTTTCTTTCTCAACCACTTTGCTGGTTTTCTTTCTGGAAGCAGCTGCAGTTTTCACAAAGGTCCAGTTAGGGTAACCACAAGTTGTGAGGGCGCCTCTCAGGTGCTTGTGTTCTGCCCCTTGGGCCTGTGAGCTGGTGGGCACATTATCAGCTCTGTGTTGCAAAGTTCTGATAACACCAAGCTTATGTTCCAGAGGGTGGTGAGAGTCGAAAAGTAGATATTGGTCTGTATGTGTGGGTTTTCTGTATACCCCAATGTGGAGGCTCCTGTCCTTTTTCATATGGACGTCACAATCTAAGAAAGGCAGACTATTGTCCTTGACATCCTCTCTGGTGAACTTGATGTTTTTGTCCACTGAGTTAATGTGTTCGGTAAAAGCTTGCACTTCTTTGGTTTTGATTTTTACCCATGTGTCATCCACATACCTGAACCAGTGGCTCGGTGTTGTTCCTTCAAAGGAGTTTAAAGCCTTGTTCTCCACCTCCTCCATGTACAGATTGGCTACAAATCTTTCTGGAATTCACAGTTGGCTAATATTAACTGGCGCAAAGCCTGGTTATGTCCCTTTCAATTCTGTATCTCAAACAAAATCAGAGAGATTCACTTTAAAATTTTGCATTGTATTTATCCTTGTAACAAAATGATTTCTAAGTTTGCTGATGTAGATGAAATGTGCACTTTTTGTGGAGATGAACCAGAGACAATGTTACATTTATTTTGTACTTGCCCATTGTCATTTGTTTTTTGGAGAGATATGGAAAACTTTGTGTACAACAAATGTAAACAACACATAACAATTAGTAACAGAGATATTATTTCAAAGTTTGAACATGAAGAAAAATCAATTAATTTCATGATAAATCTCATGATTTTAATGGGAAAGTTTCACATACACAAGAAAAAATTCTCAAAGTCTCTTCCTAACTTTAATGTTTTCATAGAGGAGTTTAATGTTTATATAAAAACCTTGTCACTGACGCTAAACAAAAAAAGTGAACGCACACTGATATACTTGAACTCATTTTCACTTACCCCAGAATAGTGGAGTAAGAGTGCCTTATCTTTATATTATTAACTGGTTTTTTTTACACAGCATATTTTTTTATTTTTATATTTCATTTATTTATTTTACTTATCTCAACACTGAAAAGTGTCTTTCAATGTCTGTTTCCACGAACATTCCAATTGTTCTCTGATTGTCTGTACTTTGCAAATATGAAATAAAGATTTCATTAAAAAAAAAAAAAAAAAAAAAAAAAAAGGCTGCTGCCAACCGCTAACAGCTAACAGCTAGCAGCTAACGGCTAGCAGCTAACGGCTAACAGCTAACGGCTAACAGCTAACGGCTAGCAGCTAACAGCTAGCTGCTAGCGGCTAACAGCTAACGGCTAGCAGCTAACGGCTAGTAGCTAACAGCTAGCAGCTAACGGCTAACAGCTAGCAGCAGCCAGGGGCTAACCAATCATCCAGGGGTCAAACTAATACACAGGGATCAGACTTGATCCATAAGGAGTTTATGTTGCTATAAACTCTTTAGAGAGCCGAGGTGAAACTTATTACAGCCCAGTATTGATTTTAATGCCGCCTCGACTAACTGTCTTTCATATTTTCCTTCCGTCCTGCGAGAGGAGAGGAAGCGACGTCTCCCACAGCGTCGTCGTCACGGTGACGGAGCCGAGACTGAAGCTCTGCTGCAGACAGACACACACAGTGGTGTAGTCTAATGTGTTGTAGTGGGTAAACTGCTTTCTAGGTGGTAAACTGTTCATACTTGTATCACATAGACGCTGCTTCTCTAACTGTTTTACATCAAGGACCCAAAACTGACACAAATTAGACCACGGACCCCCATTGGACAAAACACCAGGAATACACAAACAATCAATGTACCTTTAAATTAGGCGTAGCTGCATTTTTTAAACATAATAGAGAAATTTCTGGAAAATAAGTGGTACAATTTCTCCAAAAACATTTCTAGAAAAAAGTGGTAAAAAAATTCTCAAAAAAGTTTAAATTTTTTTTAGAAAAAAGTGGTAAAATCTTTTAGAAGAAACTGGTAAAATTTCTCCAAAAAACTCTAGGAAAAGTGCTAAAATAAAAATTAAAAAAAGTTAAACAATATTAAAAAAAGTGGTAAAAGTAAAAATAGTAGGCCTATAGCCTATAGTAAAGAATAAAAAGTTTTTTTTTTTTAATTGAGAAGAAACTGGTAAAATTTCTCAAAAAAATTCTAGGAAAAGTGGTAAAACTTAAACAACAAAAAAAAAGAAAAGAAAAAAATGTAAACAGTAATTAAAAAAGTGAAAAAATTCTAAGAAAAAGTGGTAAAATTTCCAGAAAAAGTAGTGGACCCCTTGAACCCTGTCAACCTCCCACTTTGAGAACCACTGACATTTACTGTAGTTAGATAGTTTAGTTGTACTGGCTATACTGAAGTATTTATGCATTTTCAGTGGCTATACTGAGTAAACCTGAGTATCACAGACTACACCATTAGTTCTCAAAGGGGGTCCCCAACTTTTTCTCGAAATTGTACCAAATTTCCTTTTTTCAGAAATATTAAATTTTTTCCAGAAATCTTTCCAAAAACTCACACCATTGGCAGTAATTTGAACGTACATTGACTAAAAAAAGGAATTTTATTCAGTCTTGGAACAAATATTTGTGCATTTCTGGTGTTTGTTTCAAAATGTTGTCCAATGGGGGTCTGTGGTCTAATTTGTGTTAGTTTAGGGGTCCTTGGTGTAAAAAGTTTGAGAACCACTGGACTACACCACTGCTCTACAGAGCGTCGTCGCGGTGACGGAGTCAAGACTGCATCAGCTCTAGTCCATCAGGCCGGCGCCTCCTGCAGGCAGCGTAGAGAGAGAAGGAGCTGCTCTATCAGATCAGAGACCACGGCCACCTCTGATTACAGCCACTTCATAAACACAGCCTCAGCCTCTCTGTGTGTGTGTGTGTGTGTGTGTGTGTGTGTGTGTGTGTGTGTGTGTGTGTGTGTGTGTGTGTGTGTGTGTGTGTGTGTGTGTGTGTGTGTGTGTGTGTGTGTGTGTGTGTTTGCTGCTGCAGCCTCATTGATCAGCAGCTGGTATCAGCAGGAGGAAATGCACTGGGCTGGTAATTACCTGCTGAGCTCCACTTTAAGGACCTTTCACCTGAGGACTGATAGTCAGCAGCAGCAGCAGCAGCAGCAGCTCAGAGAGTCTGCCGCTCCGCCGCCACCAGCACAGGAGAGAAGAGGCAAAAATACAAATAATTACAACAGCAGCAACAACGGATAATTCACCAAGCCGCTTGATCCACATCGATCTGCCCAAAGGGAAAAAAAAGCTGAATCGACTCGTTCTGCTTCGCTCCGACTGAAGGAAAATCCTCTCAATCAAATTAACTCTGATTCCTCAAACGCATCTTATTAACTTTAATCAAGTTGTTTAGACGGTTTTCCAACATCTGTCCACACACGGACACAGCTGGAAGATAATAAAACTGGTTTCATGTGTGATATTTACAAAAACATACAAGTTTTTCTAACTTTAAAGTTCCATACGGTATAAAGGTAGATGTTTGTATTAAAGCTCCTTCAAAATAAAGGTAGATGTTTGTGTTAAAGCTCCTTCAAAATAAAGGTAGATGTTTGTATTAAAGCTCCAACCAGCCGTCAGGACTTCCTGTCACTTTGTGATGTCACAACTAAGCCCCGCCCCCTCACCACCTGGACTCACCATCCAACAACAACTTTGCAGGATTTTAAGTTTCTCTGAGTGTTTTATTCTGAAATCTGCTCTGTTTTTATTGAATCACTTTAGAAAACAGTCAAACAGCCAATCAGATCAGAGAGGCTCAGAGCCTCCTCCTCTCTTCTGATTGGCTGACACCGACCTATCGTTACTAGGAAAACTACACTGAGATGGTATTTAGATGTTCTCATGGAGCTTTAATGAGAATGACATCATTGTTGTGTTATTTGTTCTGCTTGTTAAAGGACCAGTGGGGCCACATGGAGGAGATCGAGCTGGTCAACGATGGGTCCGGTCTGGGCTTCGGCATCGTGGGCGGGAAGACGACGGGCGTGGTGGTCCGCACCATCGTCCCCAACAGCGTGGCGGACCAGGTCAGACTCGTACCACAGTGCAACAGAATAACAACATTAAAGGGATACGGCAACATTTTTTTTCTGTGTCTTGCCTCACTCCCGAGTCCATGACCAGCAGATAGACACCATCCTTTCGACTATGCGTGCTATGTGTACCTATAGCCTACACTTCCAGTGTTTGAGCTAAGCTAATTAGCGACTTTAGGTGGAGGTAGGCTAACACTACCTATACACTTCCAGTGTTTGAGCTAAGCTAATTAGCGACTTTAGGTAGGAGGCAGGCTAACACTACCTATACACTTCCAGTGTTTGAGCTAAGCTAATTAGCGACTTTAGGTGGAGGCAGGCTAACACTACCCATACACTTCCAGTGTTTGAGCTAAGCTAATTAGCGACTTTAGGTGGAGGCAGGCTAACACTACCTATAGCCTACACTTCCAGTGTTTGAGCTAAGCTAATTAGCGACTTTAGGTGGAGGTAGGCCAACACTACCTATACACTTCCAGTGTTTGAGCTAAGCTAATTAGCGACTTTAGGTGGAGGCAGGCTAACACTACCTATAGCCTACACTTCCAGTGTTTGAGCTAAGCTAATTAGCGACTTTAGGTAGAGGTAGGCTAACACTACCTATACACTTCCAGTGTTTGAGCTAAGCTAATTAGCGACTTTAGGTAGGAGGCAGGCTAACACTACCTATACACTTCCAGTGTTTGAGCTAAGCTAATTAGCGACTTTAGGTGGAGGCAGGCTAACACTACCCATACACTTCCAGTGTTTGAGCTAAGCTAATTAGCGACTTTAGGTGGAGGTAGGCTAACACTACCTATACACTTCCAGTGTTTGAGCTAAGCTAATTAGCGACTTTAGGTGGAGGCAGGCTAACACTACCTATACACTTCCAGTGTTTGAGCTAAGCTAATTAGCGACTTTAGGTGGAGGCAGGCTAACACTACCTATACACTTCCAGTGTTTGAGCTAAGCTAATTAGCGACTTTAGGTGGAGGCAGGCTAACACTACCCATACACTTCCAGTGTTTGAGCTAAGCTAATTAGCGACTTTAGGTGGAGGCAGGCTAACACTACCCATACACTTCCAGTGTTTGAGCTAAGCTAATTAGCGACTTTAGGTGGAGGCAGGCTAACACTACCTATACACTTCCAGTGTTTGAGCTAAGCTAATTACGGGCGATACGGCTCTATCTCCCTTGTTACTGCACGCACAGTGGAAAGGATGGTGTCTATCTGCTGGTCATGGACTCGGGAGTGAGGCAAGACATGAAAAAAAAAAATGTTGGCGTATCCCTTTAAACTTTGACAATCATCGCCTCCTCTCCTCCAATCAGGACGGGCGTCTCCGCACCGGCGACCACATCCTGCGCATCGGGCCGACGGCCACCAGCGGCCTGAGCAGCGACCAGGTGGTGAAGGTGCTGCAGGGCTGCGGGACTCACGTCACCATGGTGATCGCCAGAGATCCACGAGGTCAGAGGTCAACGCTGGGCCCAGCCCCCCCTCCTCCTCCTCCTGACTCCGCCCCCATCTCCTCCTTAACGCCTTCACGCCCCCCCGACCTGCCCCTGCAGCGCCCCAACGCCGGCCCCAACGCCGGCCTGCAGCGCCGCGCCAGCAAGACGGTGAGGAGCCAGAGGAGTCTGTTGTTATAGTTCACTAAAACTAAAACTAGAAGAGAAAACATAATTAGTACATTGAAACAAAATAAAAATGACAGTTTCTCCAAAAACTAGAGCTAGCACCAACCTCCAGGTGTTGATGCTAAACAGCAGTAAAGTTTCATCAGAAAACAGCAGCTTAGTTGTAGTTTTCTTGTCGATGTCTAAAGCTGCAGGAAGAAAACGCCACAGCTCAATATGGGACTGATGGGAACATTATGGGATGGATGCAACTAAAAGGGAACAAGTTCATCTTCAGAGGTCTGACAGAGGCTTTCTCCTAAAACCTGAACAAATACAACTAAGACTAAGACTAAATAAAAACTAGACTAAGACTAAATAAAAACTAGACTAAGACTAAATAAAGGGTATGACAAGTTTTTCATGCGAGAAAGTAGCTGTTTAGATCCCAATGTGCGGTCGGTTTATCCACATGAGGCTGTTTAGACGTTTGCTCCGATGTTTTTGGGAGAAGTGAAGCTCCACCTGTGGAGCAGATCAACGGCTCGTCACAGAGACACCACCCGTCCAGAGAGCTGCTCGGCCGGCCAACCTCCGTCGTCATCCCGGGGGAGAAAACCATCGCTAATTAACTTACCCGCAGGTTTTTAGAGGTTTATCACCGGCTGGTTAAAGTATTTCTAGGAGATAAATGTTGGTCTCATTGATGAAATCTAACAGCTGTATCAGTAGCATTAGTTAGTGTGAATGTAAAGTGAAGCTTCCTGTGTGTATTGGACAGAAGAGCAGCGCTGCCTCGGGGCTCTGGAGCCTACGGACACAAACCACCACATTTACATTAAGTTAACATGGTTTTGAATCCAGGATTTGTGGCAAAAGCTAAAAGCTTGTCACGTCTGCTTATGTGAAAACCAGCAGAGACGACTGATGATGTATATGACTGTTGAAGTGGTGTCCCAATTCGTAGGGGTCGACTTTCAACCCCTACGAATTGTAGCTCCATTTCAAGGGGCAAGGGTTAAGGGCTAGGGCTAGGTACTGGTTCTGGTTCTGGTTCTGGTTCTGGTACCACAACCAGTACTAGTACCAGAACCAGATAAAAACTACAACTAAGACCAGACCAAGACTAAATAAAAACTAGTCTATTCCTCTAAAATAAAAACTAAACTAAAACTGATTCATCACTTGTTGAACTTGCTAAAACTAAACTGGAATAAAAAAGCAAACGGAGAAAATAAATAAAAATCAAAACTAATGAAACATTTAAAACTATAAAACCCTTGGATGAGAGTGTGTGTCCTCTCGCTGCTCTCTCTCAAAGTGTGTTTCCTCTGTGTGTGTGTTTCAGCCCAACCTGGAGGGATATGAGATCCACGAGGTTTCTCTGAGCAAGAAGGACGGACAGAGTCTGGGCATCTCCATCATCGGCTACAACCCTCTGACCAGCCAAGGTACACACACACACACACACACACACACACACACACACACACACACACACACACACACACACACACACACACACACACACACACACACACACACTAAACCTCCAGACCATAGAAACACTGAGGAAGACTCAACAAAGAGAGAAGTAAAAAAAAATATCACAACAGAAGAGAGAGGCGTTGCTGCTGAAAGAGCTGTGGTGCTTTTATTGTGAAAGCTTCTTTATTTTGAAGGAGCTTCAGGGCTTTTACTGTGAAGGGTCGTCACATTTGAAACGTTTTTCAGAGTTTGTCTGAGGTTTAAGTCTCTGTCTCGTCCAGATGCCGTAGGAGTGTTTGTCAAGCAGGTGGTGCCGGGCAGCGCTGCAGACCACAGTGGAAACATCCGAGTCCACGACCGACTCATCGCTGTAAGGGCCTGTGTGTGTGGTTAAAGGGATAGTTCAACATTTAGTCAAATTGGCCCATTGCCAGAACCCCTATAGTCATAGCAGTAGGTTCGTTACCTTTAATTGTCGGTGCAAGCTATTTTTAGAACTCAAACTCATCAAATACACAATCCAACAACTCCACAACGCTCTGGTGGACAAGTTGTGAGCTGCACATTCACCACGCTATGAGATAATAACACAACGTTACCACACAGAGTTGTTTTAGAGGGAAATTCATGTAAAACCACTGATGCACGTTGCCTTCAGGGACAGTTTTTCATCAACAGTCTCTGTATTTCCCTCTAAAACAACTCTGTGTGGTAACGTTGTGTTATTATCTCATAGCGTGGTGAATGTGCAGCTCACAACTTGTCCACCAGAGCGTTGTGGAGTTGTTGGGTTGTGTATTTGATGAGTTTGATGAGGGAAACCAAGAAATCCCATAATGAGCCTCCGTAGCGTAGCTCTGAGCAGCTCACGGCTCTGCTCCGCCGTTCTAAAAACAGCTTGCACCGACAATTAAAGGTAACAAACCTACTGCTATGACTATAGGGATTATGGTGATGGGCCAATTTGACAAAATGTTGAACTAATCCTTTTAAAGGGTGTGAAGGACCAAAGATTAACTCAAACTTTTACTTCACATTTCATAAAACATGTAACAAGTTGGAGTTGAGCCGACCTGTTGTTTCTTCCCTCTGTGTCTTCTCCTCCTTCTCCTTCCGTCTCCTCAGCTGGACGGCGTGAGCCTCCACGGATTGACCAATCAGGAGGTGCTGCAGGTGATGAAGCAGACGGGTCAGACCGTCGTCCTCACCGTGGTCAGGAAGAAGCCCAGAGTCCTGGAGCGCTCCCTGGATAAAGGTCAGAGACTAGGGCTGCAACTACAGTACACTGCAAAAACTCAACATCTTTCCAAGAATATTTGTCTTATTTCTTGTCAAAATGTCTCATTTCTAGTCAAAACTAATATCTTTTCACTTAAAATAAGACTCATCACCTGAAAATGAACTTGTTTTTAGATCATTTTCACTTGTTTCAAAGTAATTTTCACTTGAAATAAGTAGAAAAATCTGCCAGTGAAAGCAAGTTTTCTGTGTTTGTAATAAGAAAGAAAAACTTGCTCCACTATCAGATTTTTCTACTTATTTCAAGTGAAAATCTGCTTGAAAGAAGTAAAAAGTGTCTAAAAACAAGCTGCTTTTAATGTGATGAGTCTTATTTTAAGTAGAATGAGATTTGTTTTGACTAGAAATAAGACAAATATTCTAGGTAAGATGTTGAGTTTTTGCAGTGTAACGATCATTTCCATCATCGATTCATCTGTCGATTATTTAAACGATTAATCGATTAGTTGTTTGGTCAATAAAATGTTAGAAAATGTCGAAGAATATCAATCGGCGTTTCTCAAACCACCAGACGACATCGTCCTCAAATGTCTTGTTTTGTCCACAAACCAAAGAGAGACTCAGTTTATTGTCGTAAAGCAAGAAGTTGAAATCAGAGAATTTTGACTTTCTTTTCTTCAAAAACTGCTCAAACCGATTATTCGATTATCAAAATAGTTGATATAGTTGCCATATAGCGGAGACTGCCACAATTGTTACATTTCATCAATGAGACTAGGGCTGCAAGTAACGATCATTTCCATTATCGATTAATCTGTCGATTATTTAAACGATTAATCGATTAGTTGTTTGGTCAATAGAATGTTAGAAAATGTTGAAAAACATCAGTGTTCCTCAAACCACCAGACGACATCGTCCTCAAATGTCTTGTTTTGTCCACAAACCAAAGAGAGACTCAGTTTATTGTCATAAAGGAACAAAGAAACCAGAAATATTCACATTGAAGAAGCTGCAATCAGAGAATTTGGACTTTCTTTTCTTCAAAAACTACTCAAACCGATTATTCGATTATCAAAATAGTTGACGATTAATTTAATAATCAATTATTGTTCGATTAATCGATTAATTGTTGCAGCTCTAAATGAGACCAACATTTATCTCCTTAAAAGAATGTAACCAGCCGGCGGTAAACCTCTAAAAACCTGCGGGTAAGTTAATTAGCGATGGTCTTTTCTCCCCCGGGATGACGACGGAGGTTGGCCGGCTGACCAGCTCTCTGGACGGGTGGTGTTTAGAAATCGAGATACGAATCGAATTGTGACTTTGGTGTGTTGTGGTGCCTGTATTGTTACATATTGAGTTTTAATTGATTAAATGCTGAGTTCATCTTGCAATAATAAACTATGGAAGCAGCTGATTGAACCTTTAAAAGAAACAGTTTAAAATCAAACAATGGAGAAGAGCTGAATAGATATGAGCCCGATCCTGCCAGTGTGGTGTTGTGTTGTGAACGCTGCTCATGCTGCGTCTCAGTCTCAGTGACTGTGTGTGTGTGTGTGTGTGTGTTTGTGTTGCTCTAATCTGCAGCTGGTTACCTCTGTGTTGAACTTATCACAGCTTTTGTTCCTATTTCCTGTCGGGGCTCCTCTCTGCCTCTGTCCTCTCACCCAGATTAAGATGACAAATTTGTTTACAACTCGGTGTAATTTTCCCAAACGCTCCGTTTCCTCCTCCTCCTCCTCCTCCTCTTCCTGCAGCAGCAGCGTCCACTGAGATTAATTCTCCTGGTTCAGGGTCATTTTTTTGTCTTGCGATCGGCCGGCGGCTGCACTGGTCAGCCTGCAGGCCAGAGAGAGAGAAGAGAAGAGATTTTATTTTATTTTTTTCCAACGGAGAGGAAGAAGAGGAGTTTAGGGCTCTTATCTCCTCCAGACGTCTTTTATTTCATTACCGAGGAAACACAGAGAACTGGAAACCAGCTGAGTTCAGCCGCTATAGTTCTCAACTTCTCCTCCTCGGCTCATTGCTGTGACTCTCTTATCTCCAAACACACGAGTGATGATGAGCCGGGAGGTCAGAGGTCAAAGCAGCAGCCTCACTGCCTTCACATAGCTCCATCTATAATCTGCTCAGACAGACATCAACAACTTGCAAACTGCTTTTAATTCACTAATCAAACATAAACTGCTGCTTAATGCAAATAAGACTAAATACATGTTGTTTACCAGATCACCATACTGTGCATCTTTACACCAAAACTGGCTCAGGAATCGAGAGAATCACAGAGAGAGGATTTCTCATTCAAATACCACATTAATGATCTTATTTTAAAGGGATAGTTCAACATTATGTCAAATTGGCCCATCGCCATAATCCCTATAGTCATAGCAGTATAGGTTTGTTACCTTTAATTGTCGGTGCAAGCTATTTTTAGAACGGCGGAGCAGAGTCGTGAGCTGCTCAGAGTTACGCTACGGAGGCTCATTATGGGATTTCTTGGTTTCCCTCATCATCAAACTCATCAAATACACAATCCAACAACTCCACAATGCTCTGGTGGACAAGTTGTGAGCTGCACATTCGCCACGCTATGAGATAATAACACAACGTTACCACACAGAGTTGTTTTAGAGGGAAATTCATGTAAAACCACTGATGCACGTTGCCTTCAGGGACAGTTTTTCATCAACAGTCTCTGTATTTCCCTCTAAAACAACTCTGTCCGGATTATGGCAAATGAGACAATTTGCCAAAATGTTGAACTATCCCTTTAAAGTTGAGACAATAAATTGGCTTTCTGGACAGAAACAAAACTTGCTTTCCAGTGCTCTCAAGAAGAGTGTTAATTGAAGCAGTGTTTATGTCTGTCATGGATTATGGTGATATATCATCTATAGAAACTCTGAAACGTCTAGATTCAGTTCATCATTCAGCTCTAAGATTTATCACAGTGATGAATATGATCCTCACCACTGGGTTCTGTGTGGAAACGTTGGTTTGCAAGAGGCAGTAGAGATGGAAACAAATGAAATATATTAATTTGCATATTCTTATGTGTGTGTGTGTGTGTGTGTTAGTGGAGAGGGAGCCTTCACACGTGTCGCTGCGGAGGTCGTTGAAGGTCAACACTCGCTCCTCTGGGTTGGGCTCCATGATGATGTACCAGACTACGGCTCAGCAGGGCCGGGCCGAGGCCGCACACGCAGCCGAGGGTGAGTGTTGCTGCTCCTCAGTCTGGGCTATACCCCCACATTACCCCCACATATACCCCCACATTCAGTTTCATGATTCATGTCAACGTACCTCAGTAGGGAACTACAGGGAACTACTTTCTACATCTACAGAAGTAGCCCAAACTGAATACATTGTTTCAGCCTTGTACATTAATGACAGACCCTTGTACAAAGTTTTAAAAAATCATTTTATTGTCATTCAAGGTACAAGTAATATAACAAAATTACATTTATAATTAAAAAAAAGTGTATATATACAATATATGTATTAAATTGCACATACAGTATGTAGGGCTGACCCAAAAAAATCAAAGCCCATGAAGTCCATGATCGATTTTTTATTTTTTTTTGTCCTTTTTGACTTTGCTCATCTGCAATTGTTACAGTGGAATGAGTCGGCTACTTGGCAACGCCTAAATATGGTAATGGGGACAGCCCCACACATGTAAGATCTATACCTTAGGCTACTTTCTTCATAGGAGAAGTGGCCCAAGGCTTTGAGCTACGAGGCTGAAATTTCAGTATGTTTATCGGGACGTGAGGGGCTTCCGCTGTGAAAAGTTTCAGACCCGCGTGACCTTCAGAAGTCAAACTTTGTCAACATAAGAAGTAGCTGGATAGAATCGCCTTGGCCAGACTGGCTGGAAGAAAGCTCATACAATCGTAGACAAGGTCAAAGGACTTGCTCTTGGTCCTTCCTTCAGTGGAGTGACCGGTCCTTCCCTCAGAAACACTGAGAAATGTAATGATTGCCAATAGGGTTGCAAAATTCCGGGAATTTTCAAAGTTGGAAACTTTCCATGGGAATTAACGGAAATATATGGGAATGAATGGGAATAAACGGGAATAAAATTGAAATTTACAAAACTGAAGGTTGGCCCTTAACAGGGAACTTAAATATATATGTTGAGGAAAATATATTGTAGCATAATCTTGGCTAAAACAACCAGATTTAAAGCAAGTGCACTTGAATATCTATTTTTATTTTATTTAACCTTTATTTACCCAGGCAAGCAAATTAAGAACAAAATTCTTATTTTCAAGTGCAGCCTGAAAGAGCGAGAAGCTCTTAAGGGGAAGGGGGAGGGGAGTGCTAAATCTATCTCTGCTATTCCTCAATCACACAGCACGCTGCTTAGTGTGTAATAGTAATATTTTACTCAACATTCATGTTTTTGTTGTTCAGTAAAATAATTGAATGTTCATACAAGAATTAAAACTTGATAAAGTTCTACTCACAAATAAATCTGTTGAAATGTTTTTTAATTGTATTATTTTGCATGGATGTCTGTTTATTACAAAACTAAATATTTACATTTATGTTTGGATATGAAATTACTCCCAATTTCCAGTTAATTCCCATAAATTCCCATAATTCCCATGGAAAGATTCCAATTTGGAATATTTCCAAAATTCCCCAGCTTAACTTCCCATGGAAAGTTTCTGGAAATTTACTGGAAATTTTCCGCCCCTTTGCAACCCTACTTGCCACTAATTGATCAGTTTGATGGGTTCAGTCGTCCACCTGTTGAAGACCTCGACACTCGGGATTAAAATCAAACCCACAGAGTTTAATAAACCCCCGGCCACTGCAGACGTTAAAGGACCATGTTTGATAATGATGCATCTTATTGATCCTGTGATAAACTTTAATAAAGCAGCGCATGTGGAGCATGTGCACAGCAGCTTCCTGGTACCTGTTCACGTTGACAAGCTGCACCAGACACGTCTTGTAGCTACAACTCTGCATTACTGTTGTTGTTAAGTAGATTAAAAGCTGCAGCTCTGGATGAATATTTATAAGGTTCAGCTCTGCCAAGACATTTTGGAGTCAAGATTCTCTCTCTTCTCTCTTTTTATTTATTTCCTTTTTATTTCATTTTTACTCTTTAGACCATAAAGCAATGTGGTTTTAATTATTATTGAGACAAGTGAAATCTGAACTTTATCTGCAGCTGAGTAGAAGTGTGTAAAAAGCTTCCTGTCCTGCAGATGTGTCAAGTCAACACATGCACCAACAGCCTTCTCTCTGAATTATGTCCTCTCTTTTTATTCCTCATTAGCTTTCCTAAGTGGCCCAAACGCTACGCTAACACTTAGCATGCGGCCCGCCTGCTCGGGGCCAACAGATGTAACGTGGCTGTGAGGCGGCTGACAGCTCGCCAGCGATGTATTACCCTGTTTATTCAGTCAAACGCTGCAGATTAATTGCTGTGTGAAGGCTGAGGTTGGCCCTGTTAATTAAATCACAGGCTGTTGTTGCTGTTGTTGTAACACGAGCAGCGACGAGACGCACGCTGCTGCAGAGGGAGAAACCTCCACACACCTGTCCTGTGTAGTGAAAGATGAAACGCTGGACAAGCAGAGTGAAGAGAGTGGAGGAGGTTACATTACCAAGATTAAAGAGATAGTTCACCCAAAATTGAAATTGCAAATGGATACCAACTGTCTTCGTAACAAAAAGACACACCAAAAAACATCCAAATACCTCCATAGTGCTCGTATGTAATGTCCGTCTTGTATTGAAGCCCCGACATGAGAAATTGTCCCGAAAAAAATTAAATAAGTCTATATTTCAAGCTTGTTTTGTAGCGTCCAAATTTGGATGAACCGGGAAGAGGAGCTTCTAGAAGCTTCTGCTACAAAACTTATTTTGTAACTTATTTAATTTTTTTTCGGGACAATTTCTCATGTCGGGGCTTCAATACAAGACGGACATTACATACGAGCAGCATGGAGGTATTTGGATGTTTTTTGGTGTGTCTTTTTGTTACGAAGACAGTTGGTATCCATTTGCAACCGTCATATGGACATGCACTGCTACGCCGAGACCCCCTGTAACTCAGAGAAGCCACGGAGGACTCTGAAACTTCTCCCAGCCCTTAGTCCACATGAGGGGGAGGAGATCATGAGGGAAATTTCAATTTTGAGTGAACTATTCCTTTAAAACTCAACATTTCCAAATGTAACAAAAGTTGCAAATTTGCAGCCTTGATCATCTACCAACTTTATTTGACTCTGTCGTGTTCCTACACAAAAACCAAATAACCTGAAACTGAAGTTTGTTTCCTGTAAATGTTTGAGTTTTTCTGGCAGGTTTGTTGAGTTTTTCTCGCAGAGCTGTGAGTTCATAAAGTTAGAGGATGTCCCAAGGCTTTTTTTTGTTTCTTGTAAATCTGTAATTTAAAACCTCAACAAAATTCAGCTGCTCCGAAGGCTCACAGCCCACGTACAGTAGGCCGGGTCCTGATGCACCGGCTTCGTCTCTCATATCGTCCTTTCACAGTAAAGGCACAAAGAGCCCAAACATGTATCTAAAAAAAAAGAAACTTAACAATTTAGATTTTTTTCACATAAATTTTTACACTCAGAAATCTTCCCCCTCTCTCTTTAAGGGATAGTTCAACATTTTATCAGATTGGCCCATTGCCATAATCCCTATAGTCATAGCAGTAGGTTCGTTACCTTTAACTGTCGGTGCAAGCTGTTTTTAGAACGGCGGAGCAGAGCCGTGAGCTGCTCAGAGCTACGCTACGGAGGCTCATTATGGGATTTCTTGGTTTCCCTCATCAAACTCATCAAATACACAATCCAACAACTCCACAACGCTCTGGTGGATAAGTTGTGAGCTGCACATTCACCACGCTATGAGATAATAACACAAGGTTACCACACAGAGTTGTTTTAGAGGGAAATACAGAGACTGATGATGAAAAACTGTCCCTGAAGGCAACGTGCACCAGTGGTTTTGCATGTATTTCCCTCTAAAACAACTCTGTGTGGTAACGTTGTGTTATTATCTCATAGTGTGGTGAATGTGCAGCTCACAACTTATCCACCAGAGCGTTGTGGAGTTGTTGGATTGTGTATTTGATGAGTTTGATGAGGGAAACCAATAGGGGTGGGAGTGAAAATTGATTCACATATATATCGCGATATCTTTTTTGACGATTTTTAAATCGATTTTTTTTTTTAAGAAAATATTTTTTTTTTTACCTTTTTTATTTTATTTTATATTTTACATTTTTTGAAATATTGTGCAATGTGCATTTGTTCGCCTTTTTTACATCCAGAGAGTCCAGGTTATGAAAAGGGTTTAAGTTCACTTTATAATGGAGTATGTTCATTTCTAGGCTCCTACAGTATTTGTGTGCAGATAAATGTTAAAAATGCTAAAGACTAAAAATCATAGAGAGAATCAGCAATATCGTAGAATCGCAACTTAAATCGAATCGCCATCCAAAAAATTGTAGAAGAATCGAATCGGGAGAAAAGCATATCGTCCCTAACCCTAGAAACCAAGAACGCTGAGGACGGCTGACTGCCGAAACGCGTCCGTTTTCTTGCTGCTGTGCAGTTTCATGAATTAAAAAGTGTTAAACTCATAGTGAGTGCTGTCAGAAACTTTTTTGTACTATTTTGTGGACTGGCACCCGGTTTATTTTTCTTATACGTGGAGTTGAGCACGCCGAGTCTGCTGGAAACCAAGACATCCCATAATGAGCCTCCGTAGTGTAGCTCTGAGCAGCTCACGGCTCTGCTCCGCCGTTCTAAAAACAGCTTGCCCCGACAATTAAAGGTAACGAACCTACTGCTATGACTATAGGGATTATGGTGATGGCAGAGTGTGAGCTACAGGCGACAACATGAACACACTCTTCTTCTAGATGTCACCGTCAGTCAGAGAGAGGACGGTGTGACTGACGGTGACATCATCGTTGCTGCAGCTTCGTCGCTCGTCTTCCTCACGGAGAGAACAGAGCTGCTGCTGCTGCTGCTGCTGCTGCTGCTGCTGCTGCTGCTGCTGCTGCTGCTGCTGCTGCTGCTGCTGCTGCTGCTGCAACATGCTGCTGCTGCTGCTGCTGCTGCTGCTGCTGCTGCTGCTGCTGCTGCTGCTGCTGCTGCTGCTGCTGCTGCTGCTGCTGCTGCTGCTGCTGCTGCTGTTGCTGCTGCTGCTGCTGCTGGTTAATGACTCAACTGTAATTATGCATCTGTTCCTCTGCTTTAACAGCCTGTTCTCTGTGTGTGTGTGTGTGTGTGTGTGTGTGTGTGTGTGTGTGTGTGTGTGTGTGTGTGTGTGTGTGTGTGTGTGTGTGTGTGTGTGTGTGTGTGTGTGTGTGTGTGTGTGTGTGTGTGTGTGTGTGTGTGTGTGTGTGTGTGTGTGTGTGTGTGTGTGTGTGTGTTTACAGCCACAGAGGCAGAACTGAGGGCTAAATGGGAACTGGCTCTGGGACCACAGTATGAAGTCTTGGTAAGACCACACACACACACACACAAGTTGCCTGATGATGTCAGTGTGTGACGAACATGACGTAAAGTGTTTTTTAAACCTGTGAAGCTCTAACCTGGAGGCTCAGTGTCACCGGGCTCTCATTGAGAATGAATTGACTTCTGGCGTTTTGAGGCTTTGGAAGCTTCTGGTGTGAACACACAGTAATAAAAGCAGTTCAACTGCCCCAAGAACTAAGTTCAAAACCAAGAGAAGCAGCCGGTGAGCTCAGTGGACGACGATGAGTTAAACATCATGAAGCTGGATCATCCATCAATCAAACTTTATGTCTGTAGCAGCTTTGAAAGTAAACATGGAATATTAAAAACAGAGACTGAACTGAACTGGAGAAACGTTATAACAGTGAAACTCTGGAGTTTCACAACCAGGTGTAAAGAGAATAAACACAGCTGAAGGTTAAAGCCATGAATATGAGAAAGGGGCGGAGCCAAACAGAATAAATGATCAAAACTCAAACGGTAAATATTAATATTCATGGAGCTATTTACTATAACAGTATTTGACTGACACCGAGTGTTAACGCATCATATTACAATTGTCAATGGAACAACACTTTATAGGCTACACAAACTATCCACTAACAGTAGCAAAACACATTTAGTAGTGTACATTACCATTCACCAATCTTGCGTTGCTCGCTGCCATGTTGAAAAGGTCAGAGGTTATTCTCATCTGGGCAGCGAGTCAGGCATCAAAACATTCTACGAGCTGCCCAGTGGGAAACACCACATGAGAGGGCGTTCATGTGCACTCTTCACTTCGCCTTTTGGTATTTACCATAATTACCACAGCACCTGAAGGCAGCATGAACCAGGCTGGTGTGAACAAGACCTGAGTCTTCATGTGATCCAGACTGAGACCAGGACTCGTGTTCTGCTGCAGGAGCTCTGACTGTGTGTGTGTGTGTGTGTGTGTGTGTGTGTGTGTGTGTGTGTGTGTGTGTGTGTGTGTGTGTGTGTGTGTGTGTGTGTGTGTGTGTGTGTGTGTGTGTGTGTGTGTGTGTGTGTGTGTGTGTGTGTGTGTGTGTGTGCAGGTGGTGAAGCTGCACCCCGTCATTGAAGATGATGCAGAGCTGCAGAAATCCTCCAAGGTGAGAGAAGGTTCAGTTCAGTTGGACCGACACCTCTCTGTGGGTCTGTGTGTCTGGTCCTGTTCTGGTCCTGGTTTCATTTTCATTTCATGTATTAGTTTATTTCATAGGGACAGTGCTCCACTAATCAACAGAGTTAAAATAAAAACTGTGAGTGGGCCAGAGTTAGCCAACAAGGCTAGTTCTCCTCCGTTGTCCCTGGACAGATGTAACAATAACAATCTACCTAGTAAAAGCTCCTAATAATAACAAGTAAAACAGGTAAGAAGTCTGACATACAGCAGGACAAAAGCTCATGGCAGCAGACATAACATGCAGAAAGTACAGCTAGAAACACATGCAAGTAGCACACAGAGCTAAGACATTAGCACAAACAATATCAGACATTACAAGTCAGGACATGAAATGGCATTAGGCAAGAAAACAAAAGCTAACAAACAAGCAAACAAACAGGAAAAAAACAAAAAAAAAACAGGACATATAATTACAAGCATTGAGAAACAGCACAAATAATGATTGATTAGTGATTTACATGATTGATTATTGATTAACCACTGCCTTAACTGTCTTTTAAAAGAATAGTGAGTGTTTGATTCTCTAATAGACCTGGTGTTGAGTTCCAGTCCTGCGCTGCTTTTACTGAGAAGGCAGCTTGGCCTGGAGCTGATCCTCTGGTTGCCCTGTCATTGATCGATCTTTGAGTTATGAATGTTTGGAGAGGAGGAGGAGCAGTATTTTAAAGACCAGGTAGAGATTTGATGTGGTTCTGGTCCTGGTTGTGATGTGGTCTTTCTCTCCTTCCCAGCTGCTGCCGGTCCACACGCTGCGTCTGGGCGTGGAGCTGGACTCGTTCGACGGCCACCACTACATCTCCTCCGTGGCCCCCGGGGGCCCCGTGGACCGGCACGGAGTCCTGAGTCCAGAGGACGAGCTGCTGGAGGTAAAGAAGAACAACCTGACACACAGAAACTGGATTATTCCACTCTGGGACCGGTGACACGTGCAGAATCCTGGTCCGAGGGTTATCTGACCCTCCCCGAACCCCCTGAACAGCAGACAGGAAGAAGAAAACCTGCACATTCATTCTGTTAGACCAGCGGTCGGCAACCTTTAGTGTTAAAGGAGCCGTTCGGGTTCTTTCCCTCCAAACTAAAACCCCCTCAGAGCCACAAAAACCTATTTAACAACTAAATTGACATGCACAAATAACAAGCGGGTTGCACCGAACGCGCTCTGCTACGGCGTCGCTAAATTATTTCACTGCAAAAACTCAAAATCTTTCCAAGAATATTTGTCTTATTTCTAGTCAAAACTAAACTATTTCCACTTAAAATAAGACTCTTCACCTAAAAATGAACTTGTTTTTAGATCATTTTCACTTGGTTCAAACTAATTTTCACTTGAAATAAGTAGAAAAATCTGCCAGTGAAAACAAGTTTTTTGTGTTTGTAATAAGAAGAAAAACTTGCTCCACTATCAGATTTTTCTACTTATTTCAAGTGAAAATCTGCTTGAAAGAAGTAAAAAAGTGTCTAAAAACAAGCTGCTTTTAATGTGATGAGTCTTATTTTATGTATAATTAGATTTATTTTGACTAGAAATGACATTTTGACTAGAAATAAGACAAATATTCTTGGTAAGATTTTGAATTTTTGCAGTGATCTCTCAGATGGTTGATGTGATTTCTGCCCCTGAACTTGGTTTGAAGACGTTCACGATAGCGAGCTCTCATCTGTGAGACGAAGTGAGCGACGTTTACTCTAGAAAAAACCTGACGTGACGCATATTTTGATCGACAACTGTTAAAACAAAATTTCTGTTAATGTCATAAGAACACCTCGATCTCCAAAGAAACAACTTTTACAACGGAAAAAAAATGGCCGTTATTTATTCACTTTATTTTTTCCCCCAAAATGAGCTGGTCCTCTCTAAACCACGGAGCCACAGCAGAGTTTAGACCTAAACTATTAGAAACTAGGTGGAATTGTCCTTTAAGTTGTTGGCTGTTCTGTGTGTGTGTGTGTGTGTGTGTGTGTGTGTGTGTGTGTGTGCAGGTGAACGATGTGCAGCTCTACGGGAAGACTCGGCGTGAGGTGGTGTCGTTCCTCAAAGAGGTTCCTCCTCCCTTCACGCTGGTCTGCTGCCGACACCCCAACTCTGAGCTGGGACCGGACCCTCGCTCCGAGTCCGAGTCCGAGTCCGAACACGAGCCGGAGAGACGGTCGCCCACCCGGCCCAGTGTGGAGGAGGTGAGGGGTCGTCATGGAAACAGGAGGTCACAGTGTTGATGACTGAGTTGTTGTTGTTGTTGTTGTTGTTGATGGTTGTGTTGTTGTTGTTCCTGGACTGAACCCACAGATGGAGATGAAGCTGTCCTCCATGCTCTGCAGGCAGCAGACACACACACAGGTAACATACACACACACACACACACACATTCGATACATGAATCAAAGTGAAAAAGAAGCACGCACATCCTCGTAGCCCAATGAAGGTAAAGAAAAGTCTGCAACACCAAAAAGAGCTCCAATGCAAAAATAATCATTTCTACGGCTAAATAAATATATTTGTAGGTAAATCTGGGGGGTGTGGCAGCGTGGAGAGCAGCGGTGCAGCGGTGTGGGTCTCTGGCCGCAGCGCAGCAGCTCCGGGACACTGCTGTGTGACTGGCCGGCGGTGGGTGCTCTGGGGCGGGGGCGGCCGGTCACAGCCCCCGCTGCTCAGCGCCCGCTGCTCAGCGCCCGCTCCGCTGCACAGCGCCCGCTGCTCAGCGCCCGCTGCTCAGCGCCCGCTCCGCTACTCAGCGCCCGCTCCGCTGCTCAGCGCCCGCTGCTCAGCGCCCGCTCCGCTGCACGGTGAAAACAGCAGAGATAACCGGCTTTCAGATCCGAGTCTCCAAACCAGAAACGTTTGTAACAGCACCGGAGAAAGTCGCCAGATTTGTCGTCGGTCGCTTTTGTCAAAAGAGGGTTTGGAAAGTGGCAACACTGTAGCCGACAGCCGCACAGCGCTGCACGCTGTCCCCAGAGCAGCATTCAAGGAGAACGATTACTCAAACAAAACCAAGATCACACAGTTTATAAAAAACATTATGTTTTGATTTTAGTTTAAAACAGTTTTACATATCAGAGGAACCATATTCACACACAGGGACCTCAGAGTGTCTATTATCGTAATCTGTAAAAAAAAAAAAAACGTTTTGACGAGTTTACTCGTCAATGGTCACAAAAGAGTTAAGGAACATGACGTTTCGAGCGCACAGGCTCTTCCTCAGATGTTAGATATGAAATAAGAATGGGTAGAGACGCCATTTTTGAGCCTGTGCGCTCGAGACATCATGTTATTTAAATAAATCTATTTTCACATTGGAGCTCTTTTTGGTGTTGTGGACTTCTCTTCACCCTCATGTTATTCGATACCTTACACATGATTCTATCATCATCGTCATTAATGTAACTTTTATTGTGTTGTTGCTCTCAGCGGCACCAGAGTATTGTGTGAGATTAGGTAACTGTATCTGTCCTGGAGGGGAAACAGAGCCTCTTGTTGCAGAGCAAAACATTTCATAGAGAAACATCAATGACATCGTCCTTATACATAACAGACAGCACAGACAGGACAGACAGAACAGACAGAACAGACAGGACAGACATGACAGACAGCACAGACAGGACATATAGGTATTAATGCACAGGATCAGTCTGGTCGCTGCTGGAGCAGTAAAGTTACACACCAAGACGTGATAAAAAGTCATCAGAGCTTAATATAATAAACAGAAATAAAAGGAGAAACTTTTAGTAATAAATAAAAACCATGTTAAGAACATCATAAAAGAAAAACGTACTATAATACTAAAACCTTATATGACCGTAATAAAACCTGGTCCAACCCTGGAGCAAGGCTGCTGCAGAACAGCAGAGCAAGGTACACCGGCCACAGTGTGTGTGTGTGTGTGAGAATAGTAATGATGACAATAATAATATTAGTAATGATGATAATAATAATGATAATAGTAATGATAATGATGATAATAATAATATGTGACCTGTTCTATCAAAATGAGTTGGATGTCGGAAACATTTTATTTTTAGATAATCAGCTGATAACATGGAAAACCCATAGATGCATCAATGTTAAACCGAACGTAGCAACGATGCTAAACCGAACGTAGCAACGATGCTAAAGCGAAAGTAGCAACGATGCTAAACCGAACGTAGCAACGATGCTAAACCGAATTTAGCAACGATGCTAAACCGAATGTAGCAGCAACGATGCTAAACCGAATGTAGCAACGATGCTAAACCGAATGTAGCAGCAACGATGCTAAACCGAACGTAGCAGCGATGCTAAACCGAATGTAGCAGCAACGATGCTAAACCGAATGTAGCAGCAACGATGCTAAACCGAACGTAGCAACAATGCTAAACTGAATGTAGCAGCAACGATGCTAAACCGAATGTAGCAGCAACGATGCTAAACCGAACTTAGCAACGATGCTAAACTGAATGTAGCAGCAACGATGCTAAACCGAATGTAGCAGCAACGATGCTAAACCGAACGTAGCATCGATGCTAAACCGAACGTAGCATCGACACAACGCTTGCACATGTTTTACAAAACGTCAACAAAACATGACAACTTCTGAACCGTTTATGATAGAGACGAGCTGTAAGCAGCATCTGAATTGTGAGATTCTCTGCTTTCCGAGGGTCATTGAATGGTGTCTCTATGGCAACAAGGGACCGTATAGGGTGCGTGTAATCACGTGGTACAGGCAAAACTTTAAATGCAATTTTCTCAGGTTTTATAACGGAATAAGAGAGTAGGAGATCGTAATTCAAATGGCCACATCTCAAAAACCATCAAATGTAGCTGTGACTTTGACTATGGTATCATTTTAAAGCTTATTTTCTAATCTTTCCATTGATACCAAAATCTCAACTTTGAAATTTGGGGTCAATGTGACTCATTTTAATGGATCAGGTCACATATTAGTAATGATAATAACAATCAGAATAGAAGCAGAAACATGTTGATGTTGTAATGATGTTTCCTTTGTATCTGTGTCAGGAGGAGGAGGAGTCTCCTGTGGAGGAGGTGCTGCAGGAGGAGGAGATCCAACACAGCCAGCAGCAGCAGCAGGAGGAGGAAGAGGAGGAGGAGGATGAAGAAGATGAGGAGGATGAAGAAGAGGAGGAGGAGGAAGAGGAGGAGGGGGAGCTGGCCCTGTGGTCTGCAGACGTCCTGGTGTTGGAGCTGCAGAAGCAGAAAGACAAAGGACTCGGCTTCAGCATCCTGGACTACCAGGTAACTAGGGCTAGCTGTTCTCCTCCTTCTTCTTTCTCCTCCTTTTTCCTCCTTTCTCCTCCTGTAGAGACACACAGGCTGTGTCCTAACCCCCTCTACTCTCTATCTAGTGACCAGTTGTTGTAGTGGTGTCTGAATGTCTAGTGATTATTAATGTTCACTATCTAGTGACTGAATCTATCCCACAATTCACCACAAAATGTAGTGAACATCCGATGGTCACTAACCGGAGCAAGATATCCCATCATGCATTGCGGTCACAGATGGTTGTTACCACAGCGACCCAGAGCGACCGGTGTAGCTACCAAATAAATGAAGTAGTGACCGGTGTAGCTACCAAATAAATGCAGTAGTGACCGGTGTAGCTACCAAATAAATGCAGTAGTGACCGGTGTAGCTACCAAATAAATGCAGTAGTGACCGGTGTAGCTACCAAATAAATGCAGTAGTGACCGGTGTAGCTACCAAATAAATGCAAGTAGTGACCGGTGTAGCTACCAAATAAATGCAGTAGTGACCGGTGTAGCTACCAAATAAATGAAGTAGTGACCGGTGTAGCTACCAAATAAATGCAGTAGTGACCGGTGTAGCTACCAAATAAATGCAGTAGTGACCGGTGTAGCTACCAAATAAATGCAGTAGTGACCGGTGTAGCTACCAAATAAATGCAGTAGTGACCGGTGTAGCTACCAAATAAATGCAGTAGTGACCGGTGTAGCTACCAAATAAATGAAGTAGTGACCGGTGTAGCTACCAAATAAATGCAGTAGTGACCGGTGTAGCTACCAAATAAATGAAGTAGTGACCGGTGTAGCTACCAAATAAATGCAGTAGTGACCGGTGTAGCTACCAAATAAATGCAGTAGTGCAGCAGCCTCAATAAATGTGTCCAGCTGCCAGAGTTGTCCGGTCGCGGCTTCCACAGACTCCCACAACAAACGTCGGAGCAAATTTCCTAACAAGCGTTATAAACTGACCACAGACTCTGCATAGCGAGGCTAATTTCTGTTAGCCCGTCTATGGTGTTTTACATTATACGTTAGCATTAAGCTAGCGGACTTTATGCTTAGTTGTGACACGTTGTTATCGCTTGATATATTGCTTTACTCCTCTTTTTATGTTGGTACACCCGTAGGTCTATGCTACACCGGCCGTTACCATGGTTGTATCCATGGTTGTATCCATGGTAACTACGCCGGCCGTTACGATCGCGGTCGGAACGTTTTAATTACGCGACGTAATACGTCATTAACTGTGCGGCGGAGTAGTGTCCGAAAGTGTTTTTTTATTTGACCAGTGAGTCACTATATTGAATTCACTATATAGGGAGTAGGGAGGAGGTTTAGGACACAACCTCTGAGTTCCCAGCTGGTATCTGTTTCTGGGGGGACTCTTCCTGTGGAGGGACAGAGTTCATGTTGTGGTAGCGGCTCAGACTGTTGTCCTGGTTACAACATCTCTGACATCATGGTGTGATGTCACACAGAGTTAATTACCTCCCTGTGGTCTGGACCTGGTCTAGCAGCTCAGACCAGACCAGCGTGGTTCACTGTGGCTCAGCTCGCTGCTCTGAGACCAGCAGGACTCTCACTCTGAACCTGCTGCTTCATGTTCTTCATGTGGAGCAGAGACAGAAACCAGCGCTGGTCCTGACTCACTGACTGCGTTTACATGCACTTCAGTACCCCGATTTCAATCGGGTTTTTTAAGTACCCCGAATTTGTGTTTGCGCATGTAAACACCATTTCCCGATTCCAGAAATCGGGATAAGCTCATATCCCGATTTTGAGAAACCCGATTTTGCTGCCTGGAGAACTCCGAAAGAAATCAGGATACTGGAGCATGTAAACACAGTACCCCGATATCTGAAAGCTGCTCAGCCAGCTGACGTAACCGTTACCATAGATACGTTACGTACAAAATGGCGGCGACAACAAGAGCGCATTCTGGAGCGACGAGGAGACTATTACGTTTTTTTTTCTTTTTTTCATGCGAGAAAGTCACTGTTTAGTCCCCCAATGTGCGGTCGGTTTATCCAAACGACGGCTGTTTTTCGGAGGAGTGAAGCTCCCCGTGTGTGAGCTGTGACCGGGACATCACAGAGGCAGCAACCCCGTCTCCTGACGTGCTCGGCCGGCCAGACTACTCCGTCACCTCGGGAGAGAAGACGGTCGTTAATTAACTTACCCGTAGGTTTTAGATGTTTACTGTCGGCTGGTTATATTATTTTTAGGAGATAAATGCTGGTTTCATTGATGAAATCTAATAATTGTGGCAGTCGCATTAGTTTATTTGAAGTAAAAGTGAAGCTTCATGTGTGTATTGGAGGAGCAGCGCTGTAGCCTAACTAACGTGTGTACAGAAATCACCACTTTTACATCAATAAAAGCATGTTTTACAATGAACCGATCAGTCTGCATTGAATTTACCTTTTTGTATTCAGTTATATAACATGGCAGCATTTTTAATTTGTAAATTTTCGGACCTACATTTCCTAGTAGTTGCGCTTCCTGTTGTAAACAATAAACATGAATGAAACACACATACGCACGTAAGACGCAGTAATCACAAACCGGGATACTGTATTTATCATGTATACAGGGATACTGAATAACCGGGGTTCTCTAACTTCATGTAAACACCATACCCCCAATTTGATCAAAAAACGGGGTACTTAAAAAACCCGATTAAAACCGGGGTACTGAAGTGCATGTAAACGCAGTCACTGTCTCCTCCTCATCTTCTTCCTCTCTCCTACTCATCCTTCTCCTCTTTCTCTTCCTCTCTCCTCCTCCTCTTCTTCCTCTCTCCTCTCCTGCTCTCTCCTCCTTCTCCTCATCGTGGTTGTTTCCCCTCTTTTGGCATGACGACTCAGTGGTGTCGGCTGCAGACGGAGATGATGAAGAAGTAGAAATGGAGAAGTCTGAAGTAACTCCAGACTTCCTGTCAGTTACATCCCTCATCTTTAAAGTCTCTGTCGCCATGGTAACGGTAACATCACGTTGATGTTTAAAACTACGATCCTAGTTCACACACAGCAGCTGTAATGTTCATTCACAGTGTAATCAGATTACTCTTCACTGGGGTTGCAATGGGGCAGTAAATTTCCGGAAAATTTCCAGAAACTTTCCACGGGAAGTTAAGCTGGGGAATTTTGGAAATATTCCAAATTGGAAACTTTCCATGCGAATTATGGGAATTTATGGGAATTATTGGGAATTTATGGGAATTCACTGTAAATTGGGGGTAATTTCATATCCAAACATGAATGTAAATATTTAGTTTTGTCATAAGCAGACATCCATGCAAAATAATACAATTAAAAAACATTTCAACAGATTTATTTATTTGTGAGTAGAACTTTATCAAGTTTTAATTCTTGTATAAACATTCAATTCTTTTACTGAAGAACAAAAAACATGAATGTTGAGTCAAATATTACTACTACACACTAAGCAGCGTGCTGTGTGCATGTGACTGAGGAATAGCAGAGATATTCAAGTGTACTTGCTTTAAATCTGGTTGTTTCAGCCAAGACTCTGCTGCAACTATATTTAAGTTCCCTGTTAAAGGCCAACCTTCAATTTAGTAAATTTCAGATTTATTCCAGTTTATTCCCATATATTCTCGTAAATTCCCATGGAAAGTTTCCAACTTTGAAAATTCCCGGAATTTTGCAACCCTACTCTTCCCTCACACACACAGTCAGTCAGGTGAGTTGAGGTCAGAGATGAACCAGACTCAGACTCTCCATCGTCTCCGTCTCCATGGGGACCGAGTCTGGGAGATCTGCTCTACTGCTGCGTTTACTCCACACACACACACACACACACACACACACACACACACACACACACACACACACACACACACACACACACACACACACACACACACACACACATCCATCCATCCACTGTATCTCTAGGCAACAGCTTCACCTCCTTCACCCCCCCCCCCCCCCCCCCCCCCCCCTCCAGCTGAGGCAGCGGAGGAGCTGCAGGTTCAAATCCCTGTTGGTCCACGTCCATGTTACTGCACACACACACACTATCTGCCCAGGAGGCCTGAGTGTGTGTCTGTCTGTGTGTGTCTCTGTGTGTGTGTGTGTCTCTGTGTGTGTGTGTGGTAAAAATCATTATCTCGTATTTTTTTCCTTAGAAGAACATTTGAACTTTGAACTTAGAAATTATCTCTTACACTGCAAAAACTCAACATCTAACCAAGAATATTTGTCTCATTTCTAGTCAAAACAAATCTCATTCTACTTAAAATAAGACTCATCACATTAAAAGCAGCTTGTTTTTAGACACTTTTTACTTCTTTCAAGCAGATTTTCACTTGAAATAAGTAGAAAAATCTGATAGTGGAGCAAGTTTTTCTTTCTTATTACAAACACAAAAAACTTGCTTTCACTGGCAGATTTTTCTACTTATTTCAAGTGAAAATTAGTTTGAAACAAGTGAAAATGATCTAAAAACAAGTAAATTTTTAGGTGATGAGTCTTATTTTAAGTGGAAAGAGATTAGTTTTGACTAGAAATGAGACATTTTGACAAGAAATAAGACAAATATTCTTGGAAAGATGTATAGTTTTTGCAGTGTAAACATAATTTACATGTAATCAGATGGAATAGAGACGCCTGCGGGGGTGTGTGTGTGTGTGTGTGTGTGTGTGTGTGTGTGTGTGTGTGTGTGTGTGTGTGTGTGTGTGTGTGTGTGTGTGTGTGTGTGTGTGTGTGTGTGTGTGTGTGTGTGTGTTGAAGCTGCTCTGTGTTTGTGGTGAGTTTGACTCAGTTTGATGTTCTTGGTTTGCGGTCAGCGTGTCGCCTGCTGCTGCTGTTTGTTGTTGTTATTTTATCTAATTATATGAATTAGTTTTAATTATAAAAAGCTGCTTCACCATGTGTTGTCACCATGACGACAGTAGTAGACACGTTGGTTGTTGTTGTTGTAATGTGGCGATCCTCGTAAAGTGCTACGATGGACAGATGTTCCCTGAACGCCTCACATGTAGCAGCTGTAAATGGTCAGATTATATCAGGTTATTCTTTATGGCTTTGAGTCACATTAATAATTACACTGCAAAAACTCTACATCTTTCCAAGAATATTTGTCAAAATGTCTCATTTCTAGTCAAAACTAATCTCTTTCCACTTAAAATAAGACTCATCACCTAAAAATGAACTTGTTTTCAGATCATTTTCACTTGTTTCAAACTAATTTTCACTTGAAATAAGTAGAAAAATCAGTTAAAGTAAGTTTTTTGTGCTAACCCTAAAGCTGAGGGGCAGAAGTGCACTGTTGAAACTCTCACTCTATTTCTTATTTGTGATGTTTTATTCTTGAACAGGGCGGTTATGATAGCATCATATAGCCTGCCACTAGTTGTGGTTTTAACTGCAGTTATATAAGCAAAATGTTGTCTGGGAGAGGGCTACTTTAGTTAATTTAGCTAATTAGTGAACGTTAGATGCTATTGGATGATATACCTTTATTACCATTTAAAAGCAAAAGAATAAAAGGTAAAACCAGATTATGACTGAGCTGGTATTGTTTTAGTTTGTCAGTCAGAATGAGGCTCTGCTCTCCTCGTCCTGTCTGGTGGTTTTCTCTCTGTGTCCTACATCAGTTTCCCTCGGTCTCCTCGTGGCGTTCACACTTCACACCATCACAGCCCTGCTTTTACTGCTGTGTGTGTGTTATCGACATATTTAACTGAATTGATTGGCCTCTCCTGTATATCTCTGGCCCAAGGGCACGTCGCCTCGTCGCCTCGTCGTGTCGCCGGGCGGCTGCAGCTGCAGCTGCCAAAGCGTTTCCTGTTACTGACTCTCAGCCTGTCACCGCTGAGTGAAAGATGGTCGAGGCAATAAGAGAAGAGCTGCAGTGTCTGTGTGGACTCGACTTCCACTAAAACACCAGAACCTTGTTACAATCAGACCAGTTACCAGTTCAGAGAGCTTCTCTCTGTTTTAAACTAACTTTATTTACACCGACAGGCCTGACAGGCTGCTGAAGAAGTCCATGCTGGTGGTGGTAGAAAGGCGTGGGGATGCAGAGAGCTTTCTCTGTTTTAAACTAACTTTATTTACACCGACAGGCCTGACAGGCTGCTGAAGAAGTCCATGCTGGTGGTGGTAGAAAGGCGTGGGGATGCAGAGAGCTTTCTCTGTTTTAAACTAACTTTATTTACACCAGCAGGCCTGACAGGCTGCTGAAGAAGTCCATGCTGGTTGTGGTAGAAAGGCGTGGGGATGCAGAGAGCAGCGCAGCAGAACAGACCAACACAGAGTCAGACCAGAGGTTCAAGTGTTTCTATGTCTGATGAGTATCTAACAAGAGTCAAATAACATGAAAGAAAAACACTGATGAATGAAGCTGAGCTGCTGAAAGAATGATTCACACTGAGCTGAATTAATATGTAGAGTTTGATTTAGTTTAGTCCAGTTCAGTTTGGTTCAGTTCAGTTTGTTTAGTTTGGTTTAGTTCAGTTTGGTTTAGTTTAAGTTTAGTTTGGTTTAGGCCTGGGACGATAATCAATAAATCAATTAATCGCACGATAAATGAAAATGAATTCGATAGTTTTTCCGGCCTCGATAAATCGCCATGTACATTCGCACATTTGTTTTCCTCCAACCAGGCTGGATGACAAGAGGCTTCACTCTGTGCATCGGTCTCAGCACCTGGCCGTTTGTTTTGCAGAATGAAAGGAGTGAACCCTCTTCTCAGTCATCCAGGATCTTTGTTTCCCAGAATGCATGTCGTGGCAACCGGCAGCGCTAGTGGTAGAGCTAAAGCTACGCAGCTAACAGCTGTTCTCGCTGCAGCGCTGTTAACACGTCACTTTTTAAAGTTTTAATATTTTTTCATGCCAGAAAGTCACAGTTCAGATCCCAGTCTGTGGTCAGTTCATCCACATATCGCCTGTTAGGAGATTTCCTCCGACGTTTTTGGAGCTAATGTGGTAGCAGCGAGCAGGAGGAGCGGAGCTTCCCACAGTCTGCACGCAGCATGGATGTATTGGTCTGCAGCAGCTCACTGGCCGCTCAACCTCCGTCATTGGGGGAGAAAACGATCTAAGAAAACTTATCAGCAGGTTTTTAGAGGTTTACCGCCGGCTGGTTTAATACTTTATAGGAGATAAATGCTAGTCTCATTGATGAAATCTTACATCTGTGGAAGTCACATTAGTTTGTTTGAATGAAAAGTGGAGCTTCAGGTGTGTAACGTTATTGAACAGAAGAGCTGCACTGCACTGTTTATTTATTTTATTTATTTAGGATAGTAGCTATATGTTCTTGTCATTCCAATTACAATGGTTAAAAAAAAAAATACTAATGAGAAATAAAAGTTTATCGCATTTAAAAGGGTCTACTTGCATTATTATGAAATATTATTATTATATTAGTATATATTATTAATTTGTTCTCAAAAAAATGTGTCAATAATATCGTTTATCGTCAATAATTTGTGGGACAATATATCGTCCAGCAAAATTTATTATCGTCCCAGGCCTAGTTTGGTTTGATTCAGTTTGTTTCGGTTTGGTTTAGTTTAGCTTGGTTTAGTTCAGTTTGGTTCAGTTCAGTTTGGTTTAGTTTAAGTTTAGTTTGGTTTGATTCAGTTTGTTTCGGTTTGGTTTAGTTCAGTTTGGTTCAGTTCAGTTTGGTTTAGTTTAGCTTGGTTTAGTTCAGTTTGGTTTAGTTTAGCTTGGTTTAGTTCAGTTTGGTTCAGTTCAGTTTGGTTTAGTTTAGCTTGGTTTACTTCAGTTTGGTTCAGTTTGGTTCAGTTCAGTTTGGTTTAGTTTAGCTTGGTTTAGTTCAGTTTGGTTTAGTTCAGTTTGGTTTAGTTTAGCTTGGTTTACTTCAGTTTGGTTCAGTTTGGTTTAGTTTAGCTTGGTTTAGTTCAGTTTGGTTTAGTTTAGCTTGGTTTAGTTCAGTTTGGTTTAGTTCAGTTTGGTTTAGTTCAGTTTGGTTTGGTTCAGTTTAGTTTAGTTCAGTTTGGTTCAGTTTGGTTCAGTTTACTTTGGTTTGGTTCAGTTAAGTTTAGTTTAGTTCATTTTGGTTTAGTTTAATTAAGTTTAGTTCAGTTTAGTTTAGTTCAGTTTGGTTTGGTTCAGCTTGGTTTGGTTCGGTTTAGTTTGGTTCAGTTTGGTTTGGTTCGCTTCGCTTCGGTTTGGTTTGGTTTGGTTTGGTTCAGTTTAGTTTGGTTCAGTTTGGTTTGGTTCGCTTCGCTTCGGTTTGGTTTGGTTTGGTTTGGTTCAGTTTAGTTTGGTTCAGTTTGGTTTGGTTCAGTTTAGTTTGGTTCAGTTTGGTTTGGTTCAGTTTAGTTTGGTTCGCTTCGCTTCGGTTTGGTTTGGTTCAGTTTAGTTTGGTTCGCTTCGCTTTGGTTTGGTTTGGTTCAGTTTAGTTTGGTTCAGTTTGGTTTGGTTCAGTTTGGTTTGGTTCAGTTTAGTTTGGTTCAGTTTGGTTTGGTTCAGTTTAGTTTGGTTCAGTTTGGTTTGGTTCAGTTTAGTTTGGTTCAGTTTAGTTTGGTTCAGTTTGTTTCAGTTTGGTTCAGTTTACTTTGGTTTGGTTCAGTTTGGTTTGGTTCGCTTCGGTTTGGTTTGGTTCAGTTTAGTTTGGTTCAGTTTGGTTTGGTTCAGTTTAGTTTGGTTCGCTTCGCTTCGGTTTGGTTTGGTTCAGTTTAGTTTGGTTCAGTTTGGTTTGGTTCAGTTTAGTTTGGTTCAGTTTGGTTTGGTTCAGTTTAGTTTGGTTCGCTTCGCTTCGGTTTAGTTTGGTTCAGTTCAGTTTCGTTCAGTTTGTTTCAGTTTGGTTCAGTTTACTTTGGTTTGGTTCAGTTTGGTTTGGTTCAGCGTAAGTTGAGTTTTGGGGATGGAAATGATCTCTTTTCTTTTCAAAATAAAAGTCCAGTGTTTCCTCTGAGAAGACAGGAAGCTTTCCAACAGTTACACCTGTTGTTGTCGTGACGGGTCGGTCTGAGCTCGAGTCGAGAGACTCGAGTCCAACCTCCAGAACACGACTCCACATCGTTAACACCTCCTCTAGACGCTTCAGCAGCAGCTCAGTGTCCAGGTCCCTACTGGTCTTACTGGTTCAAGTTCTCCCACTAAAACTGGGAAAACTTTGCCCCTGTTGGATCCCAAACCAGGAAAACCAGACCTGCACTGCAAAAAAAGTCTTACCAAGAACATTTGTCTTATTTCTAGTCGAAACAAATCTCATTATACTTAGAATAAGACTCATCACATTAAAAGTAGCTTGTTTTTGACACTTTTTACTTCTTTCAAGCAGATTTTCACTTGAAATAAGTAGAAAAATCTGATAGTGGAGCAAGTTTTTCTTTCTTATTACAAACACAAAAAACTTGCTTTCACTGGCAGATTTTTCTACTTATTTCAAGTGAAAATGAGTTTGAAACAAGTGAAAATAATCTAACAACCAGATAATTTGTAGGTGATGAGTCTTATTTTAAGTGGAAAGAGGTTAGTATTGAGTAGAAATGAGACATTTTGACAAGAAATAAGACAAATATTCTTGGAAAGATTTGGGGTTTTTGCAGTGTGGACCAAAATGATGCACACACACACACACACACAGCAGAGTGTGTTGTTCTTATTCTCAGAGCTGAGAGGAGGCTCTGAATGGGAAATAAAAGAAGAAAATAAAACCACTAAAGTTCAGTGTCAGAGCTTCCTAAAAATACTTTGTGTTTATTTCAGTTGTAAAATCCCCAAATTTCCATGGAACTGGCAACATAAAGGTCTCAGAAAGTCCAGCTCTGTGTAGACGCCCTGCAACCTACACATCCCAAAAACCTCCTCAATGTTTCTGTTCAGTTTTTAATTTCTATTTTTTAGCTGGCCCCCTCTCTCTCCTACGTCTTTCTGATTCCTCCTCTCCCTGACAGCGGAGGCCTTTTCTTTTTCTGGAGCATCTTGTAGGAGTGGAGGACTTGAGTTCTGACTCCTCACCACCTGTAGCCATGTTGCTCCGTCTAAAAATACAGCGCCGCTTTGTTCTGGAAGCCTGAATCTTGGCACAGCGGCTCGTTGCTGTGCAGCTCGTTGTGCAGCTCGCTGTGCGGCTCGTTGCTGTGCAGCTCGTTGTGCAGCTCGTTGTGCAGCGCGGGCGATGCCCCGGGTTCAGCACCGGGGAATTCACTAAATCTACATCCGCTCCAACCAGGAGAGAGGGTTTTCACGGCTGCTGTGCTCCGAGTCTCCGAGGGGGTTTGGATTCTGAACCGGGCCGAGCTCAGTCTGAGGTTTTGGGATAAAGTTGGACTCGTCTTTAGTTTTCCTCCTCCTGAGTTCTGGTTTAAAAACTTCTCAACAAGCAGTGGTGGACAGTAACAGAGTAAATTTACTTCTTTTTTTAATTTTTTTTATTTAGCACAAACAATATTACATAAAAAACAACATGAACAATCAACATGACTGGGATGTGCAAAGGGGAGGTCTGAAACCCAGGAGGGCTGATATGGAAACCTCACCCAACATATTCAAAGATCACATTTGTTACGGTTTAAAAACAAGAACATAGGAAAATAATTGAACAATAATGAAAAATAAGTAAAAAAGTAAGAGATTAAACAGTAAATATATAGGGACATAAGGGAAAAAATAAAAATACATAGATAAATGAATAATACAAAACAGTATTAGATTTCTTTGGTACTTATTACTCTTACTTGAATACATTTCCAAAACATTTTTACTTTTACTCAAGTTAATTTCTAGGAAGGCTGAAAAGTATAAGTAATTTATTTTTCTAAAATCCTATTGGACACAAGCTGTGTTTGTCAAAGAAGGAAACCAATCACAGTGCAGCTCTCCACTGGGATCTATGTAAAAGTGGAAATACGTCATCCTATTTAAACTTGCACTTGCACTTTAGAAACTGGCCCTTTATACCAGATATTACAGATCACATCACGTTATGTCTAGGTGTGACTGTGTATATGATTGTGAACCACTGTTATAATTCTTGTGTATTTCTGTCTGTTTGTGTGTTACCTGCCAAGGGACTACGGATGCACATTAGCATTTACATTTGTGCACACGTACGAATGTTCATTAATGTGTATTGTCCCTTTTTTTTTTTTTAAGTATATTTTTTGGGCATTTATGCCTTTATGGATAGCACAGTTGAGACAGACAGGAAACGGGGAGGCAGAGAGAGGGGAATGACATGCAGTAAATGGCGCCCGACGCGGGACTCGAACCAGGGCCGACTGCAGCGAGGACTGTGCCTCTATACATGGGGCGCCCGCTCTAACCACTACGCCACGCGTCGCCCCGTGTATTGTCCCTTTTAAATAAATAAATAAAATAAATAAATCCCTCCCTATAACAATAGCGCCAAAGTAGCCGCGCTCTCCACTGCGTTTGTCAACTCAAAACTAAACCGCGACAATACAGCATTGAATTGTGGACAAAGTCCTGTCCCCTCAGTGAGAAAAATGCCTTGTCTGATGTGTGTGTGTTGGGGGGGGGGGGGGGCACATCAGTGCAGCTGCTTTCAAAGAGTTCATTCTCACTAACAAGAGTTAAAAGCTCCTTACATTCATTTACAAACTATTAGAGTCATTCATTGATGTGAACAATAAGACATTTACTCTGACTCTTACTTTGACTTAAAGTAACTTTAAAAGCATGTACCTTTTTACTCTTACTGGAGTAACATGTGGACTGAGCTACTTTTACTTGTAACTAGGGATGTCACCATTACTTTTTTTCACAATTAATCGCGGTATTAAACGCCACAATTAATTGATCGTAAAGATTCCTAAATACCGTCACTTTCCAAAAAAAGATGATGTATGAACCGTGTGTGCAGATGTGCTCCAAAGTAAGGTAAATGCACAGATAAACTATAATACTGGTCCATTTACCTACGTAACATTGAATTGGTAGGAATTTAAATGCTGGAGTGTCATTTGTAATAAAAAAAAAAAAGATTAAAATGAACTTAAACATTTGGTATGGATGACACTTCCCCTGGAGGATTAATAATTGGTCATATTTCGATAGATATTTAAAATATTTTATAATTATAGTAATGTATATTTCAACTATATTTGATTATACACATATTAATAGTGTTGTGAAATTAATTAATGCAGAATAATCGTGATAATCTTAATACCGTGATTATTTCTCTGACAGTAATCGTGACATCCCTACCCGCGTTCACGTCCTCGGCTGATTTAACTGTTACTCTGCTGATTAATGAAAACATGACTCAGCTGAAAAGTGAATTAAACAGGCGACTGGTTTTAATGTTGAGACTTGATTCACAGAGTCGGACCAAGAGGTGAGGACGTGGAGAATATTCAACTGTTGTAAATTATGTTTCAAATCAAATGACCAACACAACTATTAGAAAAGAAAAGAAAAGAAGAAGCAGTTTACAGAAATAAATCAATGATGAAAATGTTCTTTAGATTTAAATTGAGCAGATATTTAGAGAAGGAACCGTCTCTTTAGGACGTTGTTTAATTATACAACTAGTTTTCTCTTTGTTTTAACTAATGAGAACATAAAACTCTGGATGGATGGATGGATGGATGGATGGATGGATGGATGGATGGATGGATGGATAGATGGATGGACGGATGGACGGATGGATGGATGGATGGATGGATGGATGGATGGATGGATGGATGCATAGATAGATAGATAGATAGATGGATGGATGGATGGATGGATGGATGGATGGATGGATGGATGGATGGATGGATGGATGGATGGATGGATGGATGGATGGATGGATAGATAGATAGATAGATAGATAGATAGATAGATAGATAGATAGATAGATAGATAGATAGATAGATAGATAGATAGATAGATAGATAGATAGATAGATAGATAGATAGATAGATAGAGTACAGATCTGAGGTCAGCTCCAGTCTGTGGTGATGTGACGTCCTCTGTCCCTCTCTGTGTCGGGGCTGTGACCTTTGACCTTTGAGGCAGTGAAGCCTTTAGTTTCCTCTGTGTGTTTGTGTGTTTGTGTGAATGGACGGTGTGTTGTGTTTTCTCTGGTCTCTGTCTCCCCCTGCCTGTCTCTCTGCTGCTCTGCTCTGCTCTGCTCCACACACACACACACAGACACAAGGTCTTTCCCTCTGTCCGTCACACACAGTTTTATACCAGTTCTATGAAATTGTTAGATTTTAGTTTTTCTTCAGTCTTTTACACAGAGACCAGTCTGTCTTTATAATTACATCGTCTTTTGGAATAAGAAATACAGGTCCATTATTAGGAAAATGGTTCTTCAGTTCTTCACTGCAGCATTTTTGACCTTTCAAAATCTTGTAAAAAAAAAAAAAAAAGAATTTCTTTTAAATCTGTTTTCTTTTCGTTCTTTTTTTTCCTATATCCAAAAATCCATCTTAGATCATCTGGTACAAAGATCTGAACAAAGCTTTGATGGTAATTTTGACATTGATTGTCAGCTCATAGTGTGATGGTAATGACAGTTTTACTTTTTGGTTTTAGACTTGCTACCTTAAAGCATCAGTAAGTGATCCGGTGGTTTTGTCTAACTTCCTGTCAGCAGATGGAGTTAGCAGTCCCCGCCCTCGTCCCTACGTCACCACATTCAGGCGCATCCCTTGGCTGCACACACAGAGAGGACTGCCCCTTTATGCCGTTCTCTCTCCTCATTGGATAAAGGTTGTAGGATACAAGGAAAGTTTTCTCCTGGGCTCAGAGCAGAGCAGAGTGACTGACAGACCCGTGTTTCAGACCAAACACTCTATAGAAGTGATTGCTGTCGGAAGATACAACTATTTAAGACTTAAATGAACACAAACATTCACCTTACTTCTGCTTTAACTCAGTAGCTAGCAAACAATGAATGAACAAGGAATGTACAATATAACATAAGAAAGTGACATTTCTTATTCCTAAATTAAAATGTCACCGTCATCTCTGGGGTGAATTAGTTTCACCTGTTTCAACCTGAAAAGGACCCGGAAAAAACCAACACACCACAAAGCTGTGTTCAGGATTATGAGTTTTGAGTTTTTCACCTGTTTTAAAGTTTGATCAAGTCGTTATATTCCTCTTTTAAAAAATATATATTTTCACCTCTTTCGTTCTAAACCATTCACACAACAAAGATCCTTCAGGTAAAAACCTGCTGCACCTGGTTGAGCCGATCGAACCCAGACCAGACACCAAATCTATCCAACTACATTCAGATCTAGTCTACTTGCCAACAATGAGTACCCGGAAATGTTGAGTACCCTAAAGTTTTATGTTAGAAATATATAGTATGGGTCCCCAGTATTCAGAAACTGCCGGATGCTAACTTGTATATAGTGAACAATTAGCATAATTGACATAATTAGCATACTTTAGCATAATTGCTATGGGCAATATTTCAACAAAATTGACTTGGCTGATCTGGGCAATATTGGAGTGGTTTTAGGGGTTATTGATGATGCTGAATCCATTTCTGACATTTTCAAAATTCAAAATGGCTGTCTAAACCGGAAGTGACCAGATTTTGAAATCCATCAAAATCGGCCCACTGGTGGTTAAAATCTGGTCACTTCCGGTTTAGACAGCCATTTTGAATTTTGAAAATGTCAGAAATGGATTCAGCATCATCAATAACCCCTAAAACCACTCCAATATTGCCCAGATCAGCCAAGTCAATTTTGTTGAAATATTGCCCATATAGGCAATTATGCTAATTTATGCTAATTATGTCAGTTATGCTAATTGCCCAATATATATAAGTTAGCATCCGACAGTTTCTGAATACTGGGGACCCATAGTATATATTTCTAACATAAAACTTTGGGGTACTCAACATTTCCGGGTTCACAATGGGGCCCTATGGGCTGGCAAGTAGACTAATCTGATTGAACATGTAGAATCTGTAGAGGAGCTGTTGCTGAGCTTCAGACGGTGAAGACGCTCAGCGAGTCTTGGTCTCGTCCTGAACCTCCATCTCTCTTCCTGTCTCTCTCTCTCTAGGACCCGTTGGACCCGGGTCGCTGTGTGATGGTGATCCGGTCTCTGGTTCCCGGCGGCTCAGCGGAGCGTCACGGCGGCCTCCTCCCCGGAGACCAGCTGGTCTCGGTGAACCAGACCCAGCTGGACCTGCTCAGCCTGGCCCAGGCCGTGGAGGTGCTGAAGTCGGCCCCGCCCGGCACCGTCCATCTGGGCATCCGGAAGCCTCTCGTGGTGAGTCCAGACCTCCTGGGGCTTAAAGGGATAGTTCACCCAAAATTGAAATGCCCCTCATGATCTCCTCCCCCTCATGTGGACTAAGGGCTGGGAGAAGTTTCAGAGTCCTCCGTGGCTTCTCTGAGTTACAGGGGGTCTCGGTGTAGCAGTGCATGTCCATATGACGGTTGCAAATGGATACCAACTGTCTTCGTAACAAAAAGACACACCAAAAAACATCCAGATACCTCCATGCTGCTCCTATGTAATGTCCCTCTGGTATTGAAGCCCCAACATGAAAAAGTTTTCCGAAAAAAATTAAATAAGTCTATATTTCAAGCTTGTTTGTAGTGGAAGCTCCTCTTCCTGGTTCATCCAAATCACCAGGAAGAGGAGCTTCCGCTACAAACAAGCTTGAAATTTCAATTTTGAGTGAACTATTCCTTTAAAGCCATAGATGCTTCACCATCTACTTCCCGAACTGGTCCACCCCTTGGTCCAGACCTTCTAGAGCAGAGGTCTTTCTTCCCTCTGCTGTGGCTCTCGTGGTTTAGAGAGGGCCAGCTCTCTAAAAGATAGGCTAAATAATAAATGGCCATTCACTTGTTCATTGTAATAGTTATTTCTTTGGAGATCTACTGTACTTTTAGGTCCAGACCTTCTGATTTAAACTGTGGATCTTGAAACTTTTGGGGTTTTTGGGCCGTAACTCTCTAGTTTCTTTCTTATTTTAACAGTGGATTCTGATCTTTTGGGCCTTAATCTTCTAGATTTAGATCCATAAAGTCTAGTTTTACATCTTTGCCTTTATGTCCCAGGCCTTCTGATTGGAAGTGCGTTGAAACTTTTTGGGGGTTTTGGGCCCTAACTCTCTACGTTTAGGTCCATACCTTCTGATTTTGAGAATAGATCCTGATCTTTTGGGCCCTGATCTAGTTTAGCTCCTTCAATTCTAGTTTTGAATCTTTACCATCAACTTCAAGTTCCAGACCTTCTGATTTAAACTGTGGATCTTGAAACCTTTAGGGGGTTTTAGGGCCGTAACTCTCTAGTTTCTTTCTTATTTTAACAGTGGATTCTGATCTTTTGGGCCTTAATCTTCTAGATTTAGCTCCATAAAGTCTAGTTTTACATCTTTGCCATCTACTTTATGTTCCAGACCTTCTGATTGGAAGTGTGGATCTTGAAACTTTTTGGGTTCTGGGCCCTAACTCTCTACTTTTAGGTCCGGACCTTCTGATTTTAAGAGTAGATTCTGATCTTTTGGGTTCTGATCTTCTAGGTTTAGCTCCATATATAAAGTCTGGTTTCACATCTTGACCATCTACTTTTAGGTTTAGATTTTAATGGTGGATTCTGTAAACACTTTTACGACCGTCTAGTTTTAGTTTTAGGTTAGACATGGTTGAAGGCCCTTTTAGTCGTAGCTGCAGCTCCTCTGCCAAAGTCTCAACCAGGAAAATTCAGTACTGGAACTGATTCTTTGGCCTGAAGCTGTAAAACTCTTCTGGTTGTTGGTCTGATCTTCTCCTTCTTCATCCTGTTTGACCAGGAGGACGGACCAGAGAGGAGGAGGGAGGAGCTAATGCCTCTGTCAAAGGTAACACACACACACACACACACACACACACACACACACACACACACACCTGTAAACTGTTGTCTTCATGCTGCCTCCTCCTCTCTGTTAATCAACTCTGTCTGCACTAATTGGACCATTAGGATTTTCTCCTCCCTCTCATCCCCCTCTTCCTTAAATCTCTCATCTCTCTCTTTATCTGCTGCTGCCTTAACTCAGTTTGCTTTATCGGTGAGATGTCAGACGAGCAGCGCGGCCACAGAGAAATAAATAAATGGAGAGATAAATAAATGTAAATAAGAAGGAAGAGCTGCAGACTGGATTTATCTGCAGCAGCTTCAGAGTCACTTTACAAAGCTGTAAAATAACAAGAAGCTGCAGACGCAACACGTGGTCGACGGACGGTCGCTCTAACGTTTAATATCGCACACAAACCGAACGTCTAAAAGATGAAAATATAAAACCCCCAATATTTAAATACTAGATACTCACTCTGTTGGTTTTATTTAGTTCACTAGATTTGTCTCAAGTGTCTGAACCGTGTTTAAGGATGTGTGTGATCTTCACATCCCTAGAATCAGCTGGGCTCTAATTATAATATCATTATTAGGGATGTCACGATTATACATTTTCTTGGTGCAATTTTTGTCAGAGAAATAATCACAGTGTTACGATTATCACGATTATTCTGCATTAATTAATTTCACTTCAACACTATGAATGTGTAAAATCAAATAGAGTCAAAATATAACTACATTACTCATTGTTTACACAAAATATTTCAAGTATCTATTAATATATGACCAGTTATTAACCCCCAGGGGTAATGTTTGAGATATTCAGGTCATAAACTGTCATCTATACCAAATGTTTGCGTTTATTTTAATCGTTTTTTGTTTTGTTTTGCTTTTTTTTAATTAAAAATTACACACTAACATTTAAATTCCTACCAGTTCAATGTTACGTTAGTTAAACGGACCAGTATCTGAGCATTTACCTTTATTTTGGCGCCACATCTGCCGATACGGTTCCAACATCAAATTTTTGTGAAAGTGACGGTATTTAGGAATCTTTACGATTAATTAATTAATTGTGGCGTTAAATAACACAATTAATTGTGAAAGCAAGTAATCGTGACATCCCTAATCATTATTATCATTATCTTATTAAGTGTTGTTACAGTTTGAGTTTCTCTCTTCTGTGAGAAGAAGGAAAGAAGGAAATTGGCTGTTGCATCATTTTTTGAGGCTTTTACTGTGAAGGGGCCTCAGACAGGAAGTGGCCCAGATGCTCGAGTCATAATAAACCTTCATGTTCATCAAAATAATAAACGAGCAGCAGCAAGAAAACAAATCTAAAAACTGTGTGTGTGTGTGTGTGTGTGTGTGTGTGTGTGTGTGTTTGGTGGATGTGGGCGTGGCCTGTTGCCGACGGTGACGCTGTAGAGTTTCTGTCGGAAAAAATCGTGCGAACGGTCGAAGTCTTTTATTGTGGTGATAAATCTGTGTTTGTTTTACACACACACACACACACACACACACACACACACACACACACACACACACACACACACACACACACACACACACACACACACACACACACACACACACACACACACACACACACACACACACACACACACACACAGAGACACACACTCCTCAGGACGCCGTGTTTTCTTTTTTTTCTTTATTTCCTCTTCCTCCTTTCTTCCTCCTCTCCTCCATCATCTCTCCTCCTCCTCTTTTATCCTCTCCTCTTCTTCCTCTCCTCCTCCTCTTCTCCTCCTCCTCCTCCTCCTCCTCCTCCTCCTCTCCTCCTCCTCTCCTCCATCATCTCTCCTCCTCCTCTCCTCCTCCTCTTCCTCTCCTCCATCATCTCTCCTCCTCCTCTCCTCCTCCTCTCCTCCTCCTCTTCCTCTCCTCCATCATCTCTCCTCCTCCTCCTCTCCTCCATCATCTCTCCTCCTCCTCCTCTCCTCCATCATCTCTCCTCCTCTCCTCCTCCTCTTCCTCTCCTCCATCATCTCTCCTCCTCCTCCTCTCCTCCATCATCTCTCCTCCTCCTCTCCTCTTCCTCCTTTCTTCCTCCTCTCCTCCATCATCTCTCCTCCTCTCCTCCTCCTCCTGCTCCTCCTCCTCTCCTCTCATTCACCTTCCTTCACCCTCTCCTCTCCTCTCCTCTCCTCCTCCTCCTCTTTTATCCTCTCCTCTTCTTCCTCCATCATCTCTCCTCTTCCTCCTCCTCCTCTCCTCTCCTCCTCCTCTCCTCCATCATCTCTCCTCCTCCTCCTCCTCTCCTCCATCATCTCTCCTCTTCCTCCTCTCCTCCTCCATCATCTCTCCTCCTCCTCCTCCTCTCCTCCATCATCTCTCCTCTTCCTCCTCTCCTCCATCATCTCTCCTCCTCCTCTCCTCTTCCTCCTTTCTTCCTCCTCTCCTCCATCATCTCTCCTCCTCTCCTCCTCCTCCTGCTCCTCCTCCTCTCCTCTCGTTCACCTTCCTTCACCCTCTCCTCTCCTCTCCTCCCTCTCTCTCTCTCTGTGTGTGTGAAGCTGCTGACTCAGCTGGATGATTGGACGGTATAAAGTGCTCTATCAGCTCAACCAGCAGCATCTCTCTCTCTCTCTCTCTCTCTTAAGTGAGTGGGGGGAGGTGGGGGAGGAGGGAGAGGAGGAGGGGGAGGAGGAGGGGGGGGCACTCTGAGGACACTCTGGTCCTTCAGCAGCAGTACACGCAGTACTGCAGTATTCACTCTGAGTGGTGGTACTGCTGCTGCTTCCATTCAGTCATTAGTATTAGTGGTATTAACCCTTTACTGTAATAGGTGTTCATCAGATTGACATAACAGCTGTCATAACCATCAATGAATACTTATGACAGCTGTGGTTAAGTGTCATTCGGTAAGTTATGTCACTTTTGATGCAAAGTTGACATTGTTTGAGATGTTTTTGTTCTGACAACTTGACATAAAGACAATTTAAACTGTCATAGCAGACCTAATGGACAAACTTTAAAAATGATGTCAAGTTGTCAGAACAAAAACATCTCAAACAATGTCAACTTTGCATCAAAAGTGACATAACTTACCGAATGACACTTAACGACAGCTGTCAGAAGTATTCATTGATTGTTATGACAGTGTTATGTCAATCTGATGAATACCTATTACAGTAAAGTGGTACCATTAGGATTGATCAGTTATTGATAGTAAATATTACATTATAAATTATAAATATTATAATAAATGATAAATAATATCAAAGCTATTGATCGTCACAGCTTCACCACCTGCAACAAAAACCTCTTTAATAATGAAACAAATAAGTAACAAGTAATAAACTACGTCTGGAACGATGAAGCCGTTAACATCACCAAACATCTTGGTGCTAAAAGAATAAAATGTTCATTTACAAAGATAAAGTCCAAGTTCACAAGAATAAAGTCTGAATATTACAGGAACTAATTTGCAAATATAAGTTGTGATTTTGTAAAAACGTCTCGGTGCTAAAATAATAAAATGTTCATTTTACAAAGATAATAAACAAAGAAATATAAAAGTTGTGATTTTACAGGAAAATAGCAGCAATTTTGTGTAAAAGTGTAAAGATTTACAACTGGAAAATGTCCAAAGAAATTTTTTTTATAAACTTTGTAAATGTTCTTTTTAAACTGTGTTAAACTAGTTCATTATTTTAATTTAAAGTTCCTGTATTTTTCTGAACCTAAATGACTGAATATAACATTATCATGTGTTTCTTCTATCTGACGCTCTAAATGCTTTTATTGTGAAAGGACGTGCCTTTTTCTTTATTTAACAACTTTATTCTGAAAGTTTCATCTTTCATCCAGTTCTGTGAACCGGTTCAGAGCGGCGGCGTCCTCCTCTGTCGTCATGACAACCGTTTCACCTGTGCTCTCTCTCCTCTTCCTCTCCGTGTCCCGGGCGGCCTGGCGCGGCGCGGCGCTCCTCTTTATCTCCTGTTTTATATGCAGCCGTTTGGCTGAGCAGGGTGTTTTCACAGCCCACAGGTCTCTGATGGGTTTCCATAACGCTGTCACCGCGGCGACGCAGCGCTCTCTGTCACCGCGGCGACGCAGCCCGCTGACCAGACACAGACCCCCGTTACGCGTCCACAGCTCGTTAACTTTTAGAGGTCATGAGCAGAGGAACGAGCCTGTCATCACATTATTACTGGTCCCCGTCGCCCCGGCAACACAACACTACACTACACGGGAGGGAAGCTGGGAAAAACCACTCCGAGCCGCGGCCGTGAACGCACCGCGGCTTCACCTCCGAGTCCGACTGAGACTCAGGTCCACTCACGTTTCTACCTTTTCTTCCCACAATGCACCAGATGAACCAGCTGCACAAGCCACTAAAGCAACTCATACATGTGAATTTAAATCAATCAATCAATCAATCAATCAGGCTTTATTTGATTGATTTGATTTATTCGTCCATTCCACAAAACATAAACATATACACAAAGTCAAAATGTCATGATCAATATATAAGAGTAGAGTAAGTAAAGTAAAGTTGTACCAGGCTCACTGCAAAAACTCTACATCTTTACAAGAATATTTGTCTTATTTCTTGTCAAAATGTCTCATTTCTAGTCAAAACTAATCTCTTTTCACTTAAAATAAGACTCATCACTTAAAAATTAACTTGTTTTTAGATCATTTTCATTTGTTTCAAACAAATTAGAAAAATCTGCCAGTGAAAGTAAGTTTTTTGTGTTTGTAATAAGAAAGAAAAACTTGCTCCACTATCAGATTTTTCTACTTATTTCAAGTGAAAATCTGCTTGAATCTTTAAGCACGGGGGGTGAAAAGACACATTTCCCACAATGCACCAGATGAACCAGCTGCTCAAGCAACTCAAGCAACTCATACATGTGAATTTAAATCAATCAGGCTTTATTTGATTGATTGATTTATTCGTCCATTCCACAAAACATAAACATATACACAAAGTAAAAATGTCATGATCAATATTATGGGCTTCAGGGCTTCAGGGTGAAGGCAGAAGCAGCTTATTAATACCTACTGTACCCTGTTTACAGGAAGAAACATTACAATAACAAAACAAAACAACATTACACTGGAAGAGGAGAGTCAGTAAAGTGAACAGTATCAAAACAAAACAAGCAGAACCACCACTTAGTAATAATAATTAACTTACTGTATCCTAGTGTTAAATATTTATTCAATACATTGGTTTTTAACATCATTTTAAATTGGGTAATACTGTAGTTGTACGTGATTTTATTTCATTGTCGAGGCTGTTGCATCATTTTACTCCAATAACAGAAAAGCATTTGGCTTTATGTTTTGGTCCTGGTGAAGAGCCGATTGGTTGGTGAAGAGCTGATTGGTTGGTGAAGAGAGGATATTTGTAAAGCACTTCTCATGGCCGCAGCAGCTCAAAGTACTAAACATGATAAAACAAGGAACATAGAGGACACTCACACACTCACACACTCACACAAGAATCTTAAAACCCTGGACTTTAGAGGCATCGAGGAAACGATGGGGGAAACACTAGAGAGTCGATAAAATGAGATAGAATAGATAAGTGTAATGGGATAAAATAAAATAAGAATGAATGAGTTCAAATGGAATAAAAAATAAAATAAAATGGGTAAAGTAAAAATAGATAAATATGTATAATGTGTAGATAGATCAAGGGGATAGAGAGATACTGCAATTAAGACAATAAATAGTTTTATAGCAGCGATAAAAATGATAAGATTGAGTTAAAAGCTAAAAAGGTATCGGTCTGTCCACAGTCTCTGCTCCATGGGGGCCGTGGTGATGAAACGAGGCCTCACCATGTTCGGGAATATAATAACTAAAAGGCTGAGAGTTGTAGACGACTCGTATGTTAAAAGCAACTCAGATAAATAACTGGGACTGAGATCGTTAAGAGCTTTAAAAAGCAGTAAAATGATCTTTAAATCAACCCTGAAGCAGACAGGTAGCCATGCAGAGACCTGAGAACTGGTCCAGTGTGTCATATTAGTCAAGGTTTATTGGCAAAATCTGAATAACACTGCCCATGAATACATTTATATAAGTGTATAATCTCTATAAAATCAAGTCTGTTTGGTTTTCGTAGCCTCATAATTCTTCTTTTGGCTCTTCCTTTAGAGTGTCGAGTCTCAGAGTTCCTACTTTTGTCTTTATTTCATAGTTGACAGTGAAGAGCAGGAAAAAATAAGATTATAGACAAAAGAGTATAAAAAAGAAATATACACATTCTTCAGTTTTGCAGCTGAGCATATTTATTTAATTGTTAGATATAATCTGGGATATGGAGCCATGTCGACCTTCCACATGCAGCTTTTCCTGCTGTAAAGGGACATGCTGCCCATAATTAAAGAGTTTCTCTCTGCACCTACCTAAGGTCTGTCTGAATAATCAAAGTATCGTAACAACGGGGACTCATGTTGGTGGAAGTGAAGAGTTAGTGAAGTTGGCACAAACGACATAAATAAAAGGTTTTAGATTCAGATTTTAGCAGCATGAAGGTGTTTTTACATGAACGTGTGTTGTACCAGGCTCACTGCAAAAACTCTACATCTTTCTTAGAATATTTGTCTTATTTCTTGTCAAAATGTCTCATTTCTAGTCAAAACTAATCTCTTTCCACTTAAAATAAGACTCATCACCTAAAAATTAACTTGTTTTTAGATCATTTTCACTTGTTTCAAACTAATTTTCACTTGAAATAAGTAGAAAAATCTGCCAGTGAAAGCAAGTTTAGTAATAAGAAAGAAAAAATTGCTCCACTATCAGATTTTTCTACTTATTTCAAGTGAAAATCAGCTTGAAAGAAGTAAAAAGTGTCTAAAAACAAGCTGCTTTTTAATGTGATGAGTGAGATTAGTTTTGACTGGAAATAAGACAAATATTCTTGGTAAGATATCTGAGTTTTTGCAGTGCTCTAAAGACCTGAAGCGGTGGTGGTGGTGGTGCTTTTATTTTGACAGTCAGACCTCTAACTGATTGGGTTCAGCTTTAATTTGATTTTTTAATTGATGGAAGAGGCCTGACAGCATTTTATGATCATAAAACTCCTTATAAAATCTTATAGAATATAATAATTACATCCACGTTAAAGAGCAAATGGTGTGAAGACGTCACGGCTGTGCTTTTAGATGTTGGTTTTCTGTGGCGGTTTGTGTTTTTATTCCACATGTGCAGTGAGAGGAGAGGAGAGGAGCAGTGAAAGTTTGAAGTCAGTGAGTAAGATCCTTCAGCCTTCATCCTCCTCCTCCCTCCTGAGCCGCTGCAGAAAGACTGGTCATCTGCGCTGTCCTCATCGTCTAATGGCACAGATATTAAATGACAACGTCTTTAAATCTTATGAATATGAGGCCAGGCAGTCACGGCCAATACACATCAGTCTGCAGAACATCCTGTTAGCGTTATGAGCTCCCCGCCGCCGCCGCTGCTGCTCCTCACCTCCATTATACGGCCGCGATGGGCGATGGGCGATGGGCGATGGGCGATGGGCCGGCTTCCCAGGCCCAAATTAAAAGAAGAGGAGCAGAGTCCTTGAAGATGAGGCTTCGTCGATGGAAATTAGCCTAAGTGTTGTCATTAATATTTCCCGGCGCGGGCTAATGTCTGCATCATAATGTTAAGAACAGGACCCCCCCCCTCCCCCCTCGGTATCTGCTGAGGGAGGCTCTTTGGGGAGTTGGAGAAAACCATTATGTGTTCAGAGATAACGGCTCAGTTTCAAAGTAAGTCAAGTTCTAGATTTAGTGCGAGCTGCGGCTTTTTCACTTCTGGTCCGACGGACTTTTTATTCTGTCGATGTCATGGAGACGAAGACAGTAGAAGCTGTTTGACAAACTGGTGACAGCTGCACTGCAAAAACTCTACATCTTTACAAGAATATTTGTCTCATTTCTAGTCAAAACTAATCTCTTTCCACTTAAAATAAGAATCATCACCTAAAAATGAACTTGTTTTTAGATCATTTTCACTTGTTTCAAACTAATTTTCATTTGAAATAAGTAGAAAAATCTGCCAGTGAAAGTAAGTTTTTTGTGTTTGTAATAAGAAAGAAAAACTTGCTCCACTATCAGATTTTTCTACTTATTTCAAGTGAAAATCTGCTTGAAAGAAGTATATTCTTGGATAGATGTAGAGTTGTTGCAGTGTGTAGTTCCTGTGGAGAAGGACAGTTCAGCTGCTGATCTCAGGTCGACGACGACTCTCACTTTTCTTTCTCTGGTCGTCGATGTTTTACGGTCAAACGATGTTTCACTTTTCACTTCCACCACACAACAACAACAACAACAACAACGGTGCGTTCAGGGGTTCAGAACCACCGTCTGTAAACTGTAACACCGTCAGTGTGTTTTCATCTGGTCTGGACGGAGCTCTTTGCTTTAGGCCGCGATGATGATGATGATGATGAAGCTTCTTGTATGAAAAAAGAAACCTTTTTAAAGGCCGTTGCACACTAAGTCCTTTTTTGTTTTTGCTGCACCTTCATGTTCATACAAACCGAAGAACAGGTTTGATTTTCTTTCTTTTTCCAATTCTGGACATACAGCCGCTGTTCAGGATGATGGAAATCGATCGTCTTCTTTTTAACGTGTGGCTCCAGTTAAGCTACTTTTTTATTTTATTTTATTTTTTATTTTATTCATATAAGCACAATGATTAAAAACTACAATTATATTTAATGATACAAAGGCAAAGTCATTGTGCAGGAGAGGAAAAGAAGCCTAAAGAGCTTTTATAAAATCCTCCCCTCCAATACAAAGTCACTAAAACAGATCAACCAATAGAAAAAAAAGTGAAAAGAAAAGAAGCAGAAAAGGAAAAAACAAGACGACAACAACAAGGACAAAGATCGATAAATTACAGATTCATTTCAGTTTTACTAGACATGAGGATTATTTTTCCTGGATGGAAGATCAATAATCAATAATAATCAATAATCAATAATCTATCAAACTGAACCACTGACAGATTAAAATAAACAATGGAAGTGATCATGATAATACGTCCTCTCAGGATGTGATGGACCCAGTATTGTCTCTCAGGCAGTTAGGACTCTGCTGCTGTATCTCAGACTGTAACGGCGCATAACACTAGAAAAAAACAAAACAAAAACAGATTCTCTTTTTTTTTTTTACTCATTAAATTAAAACAATTGTAAAGATGAAAAATATGAAAAAAAGACGGTTGGACATTTGTTTTGATTAAATAAGGTTCACAGGTAGAAAAAGTCTGACATACAGAAATCACAAATGATGGTTTGTTTTATTCTCTGAATGAAATGAGTAGAAAATAAAGAATACTAATAAACTTTACACTTAACAGTGAGAGTCAAATTATTTTGTCACAAAGAAAAATAAAAAGTTAGCCTATAAATCTATCTGCACCCTAGCAGCAGCAAATCTCTTTGCTCCGTAGGTGGGTCTAGAAACGAGCCATAGGAACTTTTTGAGTCTGGAACACCGTTTGTGTTGACCAATCACAGCGCTCTATCTGTTTAGAGAGTCGTTGGGCGGGTTAACGCCATGACAACATACATTTTAACTGGTTTGTCAGGCTAATAAAATGTGATAAATAATCAGAGTTTTGTGACGTTCGTTCTCTCTCCTAGTTACTGACCCTTCCTGACGAGGAGGAGGAGGAGCTGATCCTAGACGGAGGCCTTCCCCGCTACGCCACCACCTCCTCCATGACCTCTGACCTCCTGCCTGAGGAGGAGGAGGGCAGGGAGATGGCTGTGGACGAGGAGGAGCAGGAGGAGCAGGAGGAGGAGCAGCAGCAGGAAGAAGAGGAGGAAGAGGAGGGGAAGAAGAGCTCTCTCCCTAGAAAACCTCCTCCGTCGTGGGAGGAGTGGAAGCTCGCCTCCTCTGACCAGGGAGGAGCAGCAGAGGTGCACTGCAAAAACTCAAACGGCCATTTTCTTTATTCTCTTTTTATATTCTTACTACTTTCCGCCTTTTTACAGTCTTCTTCTAGTCCTTCATACTTTGTGCTATTTCAACAATTCTCACATCAAAATGTTCAGCCTTTTCGGGACATTATCGGAATGACTTTTCTCTTTTCAAATATTCATACTTTTTGCAATATTCAACTATTTCAGATTTTTTTCCCCCATAGAGAATGCATTGGAACAGTCTTCAAACTCTTCAAATCTTCTTACTTCTTTCAGCCACTAAAGCTTCACCATACTTTCTGCTAGAGACTTCATTCAAATTCTAAGCTGTAGACAAACTTTTTAAGTGTTCCTCTTTGACTCAGCTTATTGATATCTTCAACAGTTTCTGATATTTGGCAGTTTTAAAATCATAAAGTTTTTTTGACAAAATCCAGCTTTATAATGGGTGTGTGTTGCGTCCAAGGGGGCAGTTGTGGATCTGAGAAGTGAAGCTCACTTCCGCGTTCAAAAAACTGCAATCCCCTCGGCTTCCTCTGGGGGCTGGTGTCAGAAGGGAGCATTCCCCATAGACCTCCATGTTAAAATCGCCGATTTTACATCCTCAATAAACATGTTAAAAGCCTGGTGTCAGAACGTTTTTTTTTCTCAATCGATAGTTTCTACCCCCGCACACACTCTGAGGGGGGTGAATTTTTTTTAAACTGTACCGTTTTACTGTTATTAGGTTAAAACCCTGGCCAATTAGGGCGCGGAAATGTTGAGTGACAGGCCCGAGCAGCTCCGTGGACAGCTGCTTCGAGGCCAGTGGGCGGGTTCTCGGCGGTTCTCGGCCGGCCAATCCAACATGGCGCTGTCCAGGGCCGCCATATTTGAGTCACAAAAACGACTCCCCAAAACCAATGGGTGACGTCACGGACGCTACGTCCATTCTTTTTACAGTCTATGGTTGCGTCTAACGAGCAGAGCTAGAGTGGTGACATCGTCAGCCAGAGTGGAAAGAGGCAAAAAAACATTCTGGAGTTTTTCTGGCTAAACTGTCAGCACGGCCACAAATTAAACTCTAGACACATTATTTTCTCCAGTTTTGTAGCCACACTTGTCTTCTGGCTAAAATTCTGGTCAAAAATGCAAAGAGACTTAGATAATAATTTAAAATATTTTTTAAATGCAGCCAGGGAGCTCTCTGCTCTCATTCAGCCCAATGCATTTTTTTCACAGCAGCAGGAGAAGGAGCTCAACTTTGTAACTTGCTGTTAAGTGCTTTTTAATTCGTTTTAATTCACCAAAAAATAGTCACAGGTCACAAAAAAGTCCTCTTCTTACTTGGTGCGGCTAATTTCTGCACTTTCCTTACTTTTTTTTTAAGCAGAAGCCAGTGATCCTCTTATTAAAGGTTTTCTTTGCCCCTCACATACTGTCTCTGTCTGTAGCCTAGTGGTTAGCTCACTGGGCTGAAGACCTGTAGGTTGCTGGTTCAAATCTTGCCTCAACAACAATTATAGTGAATTATTTTCCCAGTCGTCCTCTGTTGACTTCTGATAACTTGCTTCATGTTGAAACTGCTGCTCTCAGCCTGAAATTCACAGAAATTTAATTTCTAAGTCATTCAAGCTTGACTCTCAAGCTTTCTTGATGTTGACACAGTGTGTTTCCAACAGGTGCAGCTTTGGGCTTGTTAACTTCAGAGTGAGACAGAGTGCAGCTCATCAACAGACAACAGTCTCATCACATTAAAAAGCAGCTTGTTTTTAGACACTTTTTAACTTCTTTCAATTCATTCTCACTTGAAATAATCTGATAGTGGATCACGTTTTTCTTTCCTGTTACAAGCATAAAAAACTTTCTTTCACTGGCAGATTTTTCTACTTATTTCAAGTGAAAATGTGTTTGAAACAAGTGAAAATGATCTAAAAACAAGTTCATTTTTAGGTGATGAGTCTTATTTAAAGTGGAAAGAGATTAGTTTTGACTAGAAATTAGGCATTCTGACAAAAAATAAGACAAATATTCTTGGAAAGATTTTGAGTTTTTTGCAGTGTGGTATCAGGTCCTAAAGTGAAGATAAATAGATGTTGTTACAGACAAGAAAACAGTTTACAGTTTATGTCACAGAATGTGCGAAATATGGAAATGTTAGCAGGAGTTGATGAAGGCAGTCTCTGGTTTATTTCATCAGAGCTGGAGGAAGGAGGAGCAGGAGGAGCTCAGAGAGGAGGAGGACCAGCAGAGACCAGACCAGCAGAGACCAGACCAGCAGAGACCAGACCTGCAGAGACCAGACCAGCAGAGACCAGACCTGCAGAGACCAGACCAGCAGAGACCAGACCAGCAGAGACCAGACCAGCAGAGACCAGACCAGCAGAGACCAGACCTGCAGAGACCAGACCTGCAGAGACCAGACCAGCAGAGACCAGACCAGCAGAGACCAGACCTGCAGAGACCAGACCTGCAGAGACCAGACCTGCAGAGACCAGACCTGTATTTAGGTCCAGACCATGAGAGCATCATGTCTGTAGAAGACCTGATCCAGGGTCAGTTCACATTTTCTTTAAAAAAAAACAACCCTTTTCTCTTTTTTTTTCTTTTTCCCCCGACCCGATGTTAGCCTAAGAAATTATATGATGATGATATATATTTTTTTTTTATGGCATGCTGTTCAGGAAATTATTCATCTTTGAATATATTCCATATCAATATATTCAAGGTTCATTCAATATATTCAAAGTTTCATTCAATATATTCAAGGTTCATTCAATATATTCAAAGTTTCATTCAATATATTCAAGGTTCATTCAATATATTCAAGGTTCATTCAATATATTCGAGGTTCATTCAATATATTCAAGTCATTCAAAATATTCAAAATTTCATTCAATATATTCAAGTCATTCAAAATATTCAAAATTTCATTCCATATATTCAAGGTTCATCCTGCTCCTTTTCATTTATGGTGACTATGTGTACATTATGTAAATATGTGCAACCATGTGAAGTATGTATACCATGGATGGAATAAATCAAAAAATGAAATGAAATATTCCAAGTTCATTCAATGTATTTAAGGTTCATTCCAATATTCAGAGATACATTCAATAAATTCAAAGTTTTATTCAATATTTTAAAAGGTTCATTCCATATATTCAAGGTTCATTCAATATATTCAAGGTTCATTCCATATTTTCAAGGTTCACTCAACATATTCAGAGATTCATGCAGTATATTCAAGTCATTCAAAATATTCAAAATTTCATTCAATATATTCAAGGTTCATTCAATATTTTCAAAGTTCCATGCAATATATTCAAGGTTCATTCAATATATTCAAAGTTTCATTCAATATATTCAAGGTTCATCCTGCTCCTTTTCATTTAAGGTGACTATGTGTACATTATGTAAATATGTGCAACCATGTGAAGTATGTATACCATGGATGGAATAAATCAAAAAATGAAATGAAATATTCAAAGTTCATTCAATATATTCAGAGATACATTCAATAAATTCAAGTTTTATTCAATATATTAAAAGGTTCATTCCATATATTCAATGATTAAATTCCTGAACGGCATGCCATAATATATATATATCTATATATATTAAAATTAAGAAGAAGAAAAAATAGTTCATTTATCCATGTAACTGCATGAAGATTACACATAAAGTAGAACAGAATATTGATCTCAACACACAGAGCTGTGAAGAAGGATCTGCCCTCTTCCTGAGGTTTTGCTGTTTCACATATTCGTCACTTCAGTGTTTCAGATCATCAAACAGATTTTAATATCAGACAAAGATGAACCAAGGAAATGTAAAAGACAGCTTTTAAAGGGACAACGAGGAGTTTTGGAAAAGCGAAGCGTTTTCACACTACATTTAAAAACAAAAAAATCTAAAAAAAACGGGCTATACAAATGAAATTGCCTTGCCATTTATGAGCCTCCAGACAGACTCATGTTTTCATTCATCAAGAATTAAAGTCAGAGGTTGGAAGACGATCACATACCGTCGTAGTTCCCACCATAAACGCAGATTCGGCGGCGTTATTCTCATGACTCGCCACGAAACCGAAAGTAAAGAAACGCTGGTCGGCTCGCCCAGCATTTCCACCACCACTAATAATAACAAAATAACCATAGAGACAAAACCATAGATTTATCTAAAATGGACCATTAACAAGTGGTAACGGAGATTCATCCACATTAATATCAGACTTTTTATAACCAAATAGAAACTCCTCGTTGTCCCTTTAACTGATGATTTGCCCCCCCCTCCCCCTCCTGTTTTAAAGATGAGCTAACTGTGAATATGACCGTCGTCTTTGAATGAACTTTATTTATTTGTGTGTGTGTGTGTGTGTGTGTGTGTGTGTGTGTGTGTGTGTGTGTGTGTGTGTGTGTGTGTGTGTGTGTGTGTGTGTGTGTGTGTGTGTGTGTGTGTGTGTGTGTGTGTGTGTGTAGCTCTCCCAGAGTCCAGAGACAGTGAAGCAGACTCTGAGCTCACTCTGACTGACACCGACACCGAGTGAGTATCCATCTTCCTCCTCTTCATCCCTCTCTCTCCTCCTCCTCTTCTTCATCCCTCTCTCTCCTTCTCCTCCTTCTCTTCGTCTTCTCCATCCCTCTCTCTCCTCCTCTTAGTCTTCCTCCATCTTCCTCCTCTCTCCTCCTCTTCTTCTCCTTCCCTCTCTCTCCTCCTCCTCCTCCTCCTCCATTTCTCCCTCCCTCCTGTCTTGTCCTGTGTGGCCCCCTGCTGGTCCCAGTGGGGGCAGCACCAGCTGATTGTCTCCATCAGTAGTAACAGTAACAGTGGTTGTTGTAGGTTGAGTTGTGGTGATGAACTTTAAATGCAAACAGAGTTTAAAGGGATTGTTCACCCAAAATTGAAATTGGCTTCTCTGAGTTACAGGGGGTCTCGGCGTAGCAGTGCATGTCCATATGACGGTTGCAAATGGATACCAACTGTCTTCGTAACAAAAAGACACACCAAAAAACATCCAAATGTCCGTCTTGTATTGAAGCCCCGAAATGCGAAATTGTCCCGAAATTTTTTTTAAAAGTCTATATTCAAAGCTTGTTTTGTAGCGGAAGCTTCTCGAAGCTCCTCTTCCTGGTTCGTCCAAATTGGGGCGGGGTGAGTAGATAATGAGTGAAATTTCAATTTTGGGTGAACTATCTCTTTAATCCATACTAAATGTGTGTGTATCAAAACTGAAATTCAGATTAAATCCTGATTTAACCTGGTTTCAGTGTTAAACCTTGTTGTTGTAATCCAGACTTTAAACCAGTTAACACACACGAGCCGTCAGCTCAACATCGTCTTCCTAATAACACACAACGTCTGTGATGACACGTCTTGTCTTGTGTTTTGTTGTGTTTTTCTTGTGTATTTGTGTTGCTGTGGAGGTCTGTCAGGATGATTGACATCAAGGCGAGGAAGAGGCGGAGCCAAGCCGGAGCCTCTCTGCCAATCAGAGGACGCCACAGGTAGGCAGGGTTCTTACAGGTCCTTAAAAAGTCTTAAAAGGCATTGAATTCATTAATCTAAAAACAAGGCCTTAATTGGCATTAAAATGTCTTAAATCAGTTTTTCAAATGTCTTAATAATGTTAACACTTGATAAGTGGTATTTTATGGTTGTAATTAGTCTCAAATCTCAAAATAATTGGTAACATTCTGACATAGAGAAGTTAGTGGCGGCCGTCAACGCTAAATTTCTCACCGCCACCAGCTCCCGAGTCAGTTTTTGTTTAGTTTTTCTGGACTTTTTATGCATTTATTTTGAAAGGACAGCTGGAAAGAGACATTTATTTTGAAAGGACAGCTGGAAAGAGACACAATCCACTGTTCATGTAGCAGTCACTTTACCTTGGAAGTGGGTAAAATTGTCCCTAACCCTATGGAATTGATGTGGTGTTTTTTTTTTCATTTCAAGTGGCTTTAAAAAAGTCTTAAATTTAACTTGGCTTAAGCTGTAGATCCACAGTCAGGCTAACCGTGTGTGTGTGTGTGTGTTTGTGTGTGTGTGTGTGTGTGTGTGTGACAGTAATCTCCCTGAGAGAGAGGAGGGGGAGGGAGAGGAGACTCCGGCCTTCAGCCACTGGGGACCCCCCCGCAGGTAAAACACACACACACACACACCTGGCGTTAAAGGTCCAGTCTGTAATAATTAACAAGGTTTATTGGTAAAATCTGAATCTACTACCAATTAATATATTTGTATAAACACTGCAAAAACTCAACATCTTTCCAAGAATATTTGTCTTATTTCTTGTCAAAATGTCTCATTTCTAGTCAAAACTAATCTCTTTCCACTTAAAATAAGACTCATCACCTAAAAATTAACTTGTTTTTAGATCATTTTCACTTGTTTCAAACTAATTTTCACTTGAAATAAGTAGAAAAATCTGCCAGTGGAAGCAAGTAGAATGAGATTTGTTTTGACTAGAAATAAGACAAATATTCTTGGTAAGATTTTGAGTTTTTGCAGTGAGTGTATAATCGCTATAAAAAAAACCTGTTTGGTTTTCATAGCCTTATAATTCTTGTTTTATATATAACAAGGGTCGTGCTTTAGAGAGTGTTGCCATCTTGCGATCAGATAGTATTTGACCACATGAAAGTTCAGGTGTAAACTTGATCCAGTTGGCCTCTGAAGGTCAGGGAAGCATTGACACACTGAACACAGAGTAAAAAGTGATTCGTCCTGTATCCGTACGACTACGCAGGTGGAAATACGTCATCGCGGCGCTGCTACGGTTAACTAAACAAAGTGTAGTCTTCTTCTACCGCTTCAAAAAGACAAAAAAGTTCAGGGATGGCTACCATTTTCTCTTCCTCTTCTTCTGCTTTGAAACTTGAAAATTCCTACCAAACCAACCGCACCTGCTACAGTTTTGCAGCTTTTACCCAGGGGGCAAAGCAAAACAACAGACAGGGAGCGTTGTAAAAGGTTCAACAGCAGAAATGATCTGTAGGAACTTGAAGGATTAAAACCTGGGTGGACAACCCGGTCAACTAGCTGCTGGAAAGCTACAGGGACCAAAACCCCTTTCTGGGGTCGTTCTGCTGGTGAAATGATGTAAATGCAAATATTTAGGTACTACAATGGTATAAATAGTCATACAACTATAACATTTGGCAGAGAGTATCTTGACACATAGGGGGAGGCAGGAAAAAAAGATTCTGGGGTTTGTTGCAACTCGATTTTAAGATATCACCCTCAACATCCCAAAAAAGACAAAAAAAGTACTGTTCGCCTGACAAATTCTCATGAAAATTATTATTTTTCAGCACTTTATGGAGAATATCTATGCCTAACATGTATATAGAAAACTTCCTTAATTCATAAGCTTCCATCTGAGTCCCAGATAGCCTTTCTACTAGCTACTGGAAAGCTACAGGCTGTCTCCAAACAATGCAACACCTGTTGTGAAAAACTACATGTTAACTGGCCTGATCAGAAACCATTCTATTTCTGGAACAGATAGATAGAGGAGACCGTTGGCCACAGCAAGTGGAGCTTTGGAGATAGAAAGGCTATCTTGGACTCAAATGGAAGCTTATGAATTAAGGAAGTTTTCTATATACATGTTAGGCATAGATATTCTCCATAAAGTGAAGTGAAAAATAATAATTTTCATGAGAATTTGTCAGGCGAACAGTACTTTTTTGGGATGTTGAGGGTGATATCTGAGTTGCAACAAACCCCAGAATCTTTTTTTCATGCCTCCCCCTATGTGTCAAGATACTCTCTGCCAAATGTTATAGTTGTATGACTATTTATGCCATTGTAGTAGCTAAATATTTGCATTTACATCATTTCGCCAGCAGAACGACCCCAGGAAGGGGTTTTGGCCCCTGTAGCTTTCCAGCAGCTAGTTGACCGGGTTGTCCACCCAGGTTTTAACCCTTCAAGTTCCTACAGATCATCTCTGCTGTTGAACCTTTTACAACGCTCCGTGTCTGTTTTCCAGAAATCTGGGATTTTGCCCCCTGGGTAATTCACCAACATGTCGCCCCAATAGACAGAATCTCCTTGTTGTTTACATTCTACTTCCTGGTAGAAAACCAGCTGTAATGTGAATGAGATCGATAGTAACGAACGAGAGTTTAGCTATATATCATATTTTTCACGCCCTATCACCGTTTAGACAAATCTGAAATGATTGAAGAAACATTACTATTTCTGTGTGTGTGTTTTGTGTTGCTATGTGTTGTATTTATTCAGTTTGGGGGAATCACAGTGTCTAGAAAGCATCAGTGGTTCAGCTGACAGGGACAGCTAACGGTAGCTAAGCTAACGGTAGCTAAGCTAACGGTAGCTAAGCTAACAGTAGCTAAGCTAACAGCGGGAGCTAAGCTAACAGCAGCAGCTAAGCTAACGGTAGCTAAGCTAACGGCGGTAGCTAAGCTAACGGCTGTAGCTAAGCTAACGGCGGTAGCTAAGCTAACGCCCTGCTAAAGCCCTTTGAGACAAACTGCTTGTAAAAACGGGCTATACAAATAAAATTGCCTTGCCTAACGGTAGCTAAGCTAACGGCGGAAGCTAAGCTAAGCTAACAGCAGCAGCTAAGCTAACAGCAGGACGTCAGCTGTTAAAACCCTCCCGTTGTGGGACACGACATGAAACTACTCCAGTTAGCTCAGTCATGTTGGAACTCAGATATCAGCTGGAGAAAATATTTATTCATGGAGCGTTTATTGAGTCACTGAGTTATTAAAGTTAAACAGGTAGCTAACCGTTAGCCCGGCTAATCTCTGATAACCATGACTAATTACAAAAATGTGCACACAGAAATAGTAATGTTTGTCCAATCATTGGTTTTATAAACTTTACAAACATCAGATTAGTCTAAACGGTGATATAGTGACATGAAAAATTAGATATTTATAGTGAAACTCTCGTCCGTCACTATTGTTCTCATGCTGGTTTCCTACCAGGAAGTAGTTGTAAACAACAAGGAGATTCGTCCTCTACTTTAGACCTTCTGTTCTCCTGTGCTGCTCCTCCCTCAGGGTGGAGGTGTGGGTGCAGCAGTGAGGGTGTGTGTGTGTGTGTGTGTGCTGCTCCTTCAGGGTGGAGGTGTGGGTGCAGCAGTGAGGGAGGGGTAGTGACGGTGTGTGTGCTGCTCCCTCAGGGTGGAGGTGTGGGTGCAGCAGGACCAGTCCCTGGGCCTCAGCATCGTGGGTTAGGGTTGTAATAGTAGTACTTTAGACCCTCTGTTCTCCTGTGCTCCCTCAGGGTGGAGGTGTGGGTGCAGCAGTGACAGTGTGTGTGTGTCCTCCTTCAGGGTGGAGGTGTGGGTGCAGCAGTGACGGTGTGTGTGTGTGGTCCTCCTTCAGGGTGGAGGTGTGGGTGCAGCAGGACCAGTCCCTGGGCCTCAGCATCGTGGGCGGTCACCACGTCATCAAGCGTCTGAAGAACGGGGAGGAGCTGAAGGGGATCTTCATCAAGCAGGTGTTGGCTCACAGCCCGGCCGCCGGCACGCACTGCCTGAAGACTGGAGACAAGATCCTAGAGGTGAGGCCCATCTGTCACCTAGCAACCACTCAACACATCTGTCACCTAGCAACCACTCAACACATCTGTCACCTAGCAACCAGTCAGTACATGCACTGTAAAAACTCTAAATCTTTCCAAGAATATTTGTCTTATTTCTTGTCCAAATGTCTCATTTCTAGTCAAAACTAATCTCTTTCCACTTAAAATAAGACTCATCACCTAAAAATGAACTTGTTTTTAGATCATTTTCACTTAAATTCACAATAAATAGAAAAATCTGCCAGTGAAAGTAAGTTTTTTGTGTGTTGATTTTTCTACTTATTTCAAGTGAAAATCTGCTTGAAAGAAGTAAAAAGTGTCTAAAAACAAGCTGCTTTTAATGTGATGAGTCTTATTTTTAGTAGAATGAGATTTGTTTTGACTAGAAATAAGACAAATATTCTTGCTAAGATACTTGAGTTTTTGCAGTGTAATGCTGCATTAACATCAAAACAAAGAAGGCTAAATAAAAAACAATAAAACATACGTAGTCTAAGAAAAAAAAAGGAAAAGTTAGGGGGAGGGGCCCACTTTAGTATTCTTTAAACATACACAAGGTTTCCAAAGTGCTGCACAGCAAGTTAAAAATACAATAAAACACAACAGAAGCACAATAAAACAATGGACACAATAAGATAAAATAAAATACGATAATAATTTCAAAATGTCATTTATAAGACTCATCACATTAAAAGAAGCTTGTTTTTAGACACTTTTTACTTCTTTCAAGCAGATTTTCACTTGAAATAAGTAGAAAAATCTGATAGTGGAGCAAGTTTTTCTTTCTTATTACAAACACAAAAAACTTGCTTTCACTGGCAGATTTTTCTACTTATTTCAAGTGAAAATTAGTTTGAAACAAGTGAAAATGATCTAAAAACAAGTTCATTTTTATGTGATGAGTCTTATTTTAAGTGGAAAGAGATTAGTTTTGACTAGAAATGAGACAAATATTCTTGGAAAGATGTTGAGTTTTTGCAGTGTGGAGGTGTTGTTCAGTTTCATGACCGCTCTCTGTGTGTGTGTGTGTGTGTGTGTGTGTGTGTGTGTGTGTGTGTGTGTGTGTGTGTGTGTGTGTGTGTGTGTGTGTGTGTGTGTGTGTGTGTGTGTGTGTGTGTGTGTGTAGGTGTCGGGTGTGGATCTCCGAGCTGCCAGTCATGAGGAAGCGGTCAGCGCCATCAAGTCCGCTCCGAGCCCGGTGGTCTTCATCGTCCAGAGTCTCTCTGCCACGCCACGGGTACCAACACACACACACCTAGGGACGTCACAATTACTCGTTTTCACAATTAATCGCGGTATTTAACGCCACAATTTATTAATTAATCGTAAATATTCCTAAATACCGTCACTTTCCGAAAAAGATTATGTCGGAAACTTATCAGCAGATGTGGCACCAAAGTAAAGGAAGCTGCACAGATTCTGGTCCATTTATCTAACGTAATACAGGAATTTAGATGTTAACGTGTCATTTGTATTGTAAAAAAATGATTAAAATAAACTTAAACATTTGGTATAGATGGCAATTAATGAGTTAAATATTTCAAACACTTCCCCCACGGGGTTAATAACTGGTCCTATATTAAGAGATTAGTAATGTAATTATATTTTGACTATATTTGATTTTACACATTCATAGTGTTGTGAAATTTATTGATGCATAATAATCATGATAATTGTAGCACCGTGATTATTTCACTGAGAATAAATCGTACCAAGAAAATCTATAATGGTGACATCACTACACTCACCCATCATCACAGGACACACACACTCTCATGTCTGTCCAGAATTAACATTGTAGGTATCAACAACGTCTTTCTGACTCGTCGTAGCTACATTTTTTATTCCAGATCTCTGTAATTCAGTTTTGCCTCTCGTCAAAAAGAACATTTCAGATCCACAACTACGTTCTTCCTTCACTGTAACATTCATGTGTATGGGGTTTGTCATTACAGATATCTACAGTTCAGTTGCAGATATCCACTATGTGAATTACAGATATCTGGAACTGGATTACCACTAGTACTAATTCCAGTTACAGATATCTACAACTTGATTTCTCCGAGTCAAAACTTAATTACAGATATCTGAACAGGGACATGTAGATATCTTTAATTGAGGTGAATTAAAGATATCTAGAACTGGAATTATGACTAGTCAGAATCAAGTTGTAGATATCTCAAACTGGAATTAGTACTAGTTGTAATTCAGTTACAGATATCTGTAATTCACATAGTGGATATCTGCAACTGAACTGTAGATATCTGTAATGACAAACCCCATACACATGAATGGTTACAGTGACGTCACACTGCAAAAAATCAAATATCTTAACAAGAATATTTGTCCTATTTCTAGTCAAAATGTCATTTCTAGTCAAAACTAATCTCATTATATTTAAAATAAGACTCATCACATAAAAAGCAGCTTGTTTTTAGACACTTTTTACTTCTTTCAAGCAGATTTTCACTTGAAATAAGTAGAAAAATCTGATAGTGGAACAAGTTTTTCTTTCTTATTACAAACACAAACAACTTGCTTTCACTGGCAGATTTTTCTACTTATTTCAAGTGAAAATTAGTTTGAAACAAGTGAAGATGATCTAAAAACAAGTTCATTTTTAGATGATGAGTCTTATTTTAAGTGGAAAGAGATTAGTTTTGACTAGAAATGAGACAAATATTCTTGGAAAGATGTAGTTTTTACAGTGTATCTGTCCTAGGAAGAACGTAGTTGTGGATCTGAAATGTTCTTTTTGACTAGAGGTAAAACTGAATGACAGAGATCTACAACACATCCAGTCTGACTGTTAAATGTAGAAATGTCTTGGCATAAAGCTCTGCTCTGTGTTCACATCACGGTGTTTCCTCCTCCTCACCAGCAGGTGGAGTTGTTTCAGCAGGTTCATACTGACTCTTGTCCTCTTCACTTTTCTGTCTCAGAGTAAATAACTGGATGTAAATAACTCAATGCCTCGTGTCAGACGACAGGCTTTCTTTTTAAAAAATAAAATAAAACACGTCTTCTTGCTGGTTGCGCTGTGTGAATTCTCTGAATCGGTGCCGACGCATCAGACCGGGAACTTTCCTTTGAGCTCGTCTGCTTCACTTTGTGTCGTCTCTACTGTTGTGAAGCGTGAACACACACGTTGTCCAGTTTCAGTCAGATTAAAGTGTTTATACTCCAGTTTCCAGTCAGATTATCTGGATGTTTCAGTCAGATCTAACAAACACGTTCACATGAACTTCAGTCGTCCAGTTACTGACGGATTAAGACCAGAAATCAGTTTCTTTAACTGTCGTGTGACCTCGTACTGACTGAGACACACAGATCATCTCTGAGTGGATCTGGAGCTTTATTCTGAAGGGACATCAGACTGTCCACACACTGGATGGTTCCAGGCCTTTGTTTTGTTTTTTAATATTTCTTTATAAATTACAGACTAATCAGTGTCATTGTAGGAAGAATGATTTATATGGATTTAGTCTTTAATGATGAAACCCTGTGTGTTGCAGCCCGTGTCTGTGACGGCTCCCAGCTACAACAGACACAAAGCCAAGAGGACGACGTCTCCGGTGAGAAAACTCCTCCTCTTTTATTCTGAAATCTGCTCTCAGTAGCTGTGTTTCCATCCAGATGGATCGAATTTAAGAGCAGATTTTGTGAAAATGCGCAAAAAGCAAATGTGAATTTATGACCGTTTCCATTCATTAGTGTTTTGCGATTAGGAGGAGTGGTGCGCCGTGAGATTACGTCATAAGAGAGCGTGAATGTATCCATGACAACAGCTGACACTCAGCTGACACTCAACATCATGGACAATTTACTACTTTCCAGACTACAGACACACCTGTATAAGCTGCACCAGCTACATGTTAAAAGAAAATACTGTACATACAGTAGAGGCTGCACTGGAATCTAAGCGTCAGGTTTTCATGTTGTAACATCAGATATTAAACAGAAAGACAGTAGGAACCATCCAAGTTTTTATTCGCAATTTTTGAAAATGCGAATAAAAGAAGGTGGATGGAAACACAACTACTGGCTGTGAACTCTTTATCCGACTTTAGGATTGATTGATTGATTGATTGATCATATTTATTTCAAACCAAACGAAAATTATATCTCACATACAACAACAAAAACATCCACAGGACACCATGACCAAATATGGAACAGGACAAACCACAACAACAACAACAACAACAACAGACACTAACAACAACAAACACAGTTTGAACAGGGGATGGAAGAAGCAGCTGATCAGTTTCCAGCCCCAGACAACACACACACATACAACATTAACACACACATCTGTGAATGTTTTGTAACTGGATCTGTGTATTATTATTTTATTTTGTACTTTTGAAAAGGACCCCAGGAAGACTAGCCTGGCGTTTGTTCGTCGGCTAATGGGGATCCTCAATAAACAATAAACAATAAACAACATTAACACACACCCCCCCCCCCCCCCCCCCACAGTCATCTCATCAGTTTACATCATCTATCTCCTCCTCTCTGCTCTACATTTCAAACTCCTTTTCTAAACTTACTTTTAAATTGAGTAACACTTTTGCTGAGTTTAATCTCTACATCCAAACTGTTCCATAGAACAACCCCTCAGACAGAAATACACACACTTTTAAGAGTCGATCTCACACTTTGCACACTTTGAGTTCTCCTCTTAAATCTTTTACAACCTTCCCTCTCAGGAAATCATTCTTTGGATTATACAAGGAAGAAGATTATTTTTTGCTTTATACATGATTAATGAAGACTTTCTTCTTTGTTGTTTTTCATCTTGTTTTCATTTGATGAGTCTTACAGATGACATTGTCCTGCAGGGACAAATAAAGTTTTTATAAATTGAATGTGAGTGTCTGTGAGTCGTGCAGCGTCCAGCAGCGTCCAGCAGAGGGCAGCACAGCCTCAGCAGCGATGAACCCGGTTGTTTGTTTGTTTCCTCTCCTGCAGAGAATAGATGCACTGCAAAAACTCTACATCTTTCCAAGAATATTTGTCTTATTTCTAGTCAAAACTAATCTCTTTCTACTTAAAATAAGACTCATCACCTTTTTAGATCATTTTCACTTGTTTCAAACTAATTTTCACTTGAAATAAGTAGAAAAATCTGATAGTGGATCAAGTTTTTCTTTCTTATTACAAGCACAAAAAAACTTGCTTTCACTGGCAGATTTTTCTACTTATTTCAAGTGAAAATTAGTTTGAAACAAGTGAAAATGATCTAAAAACAAGTTCATTTTTAGGTGATGAGTCTTATTTTAAGTGGAAAGAGATTAGTTTTGACTAGAAATGAGACATTTTGACAAGAAATAAGACAAATATTCTTGGAAAGATGTAGAGTTTTTGCAGTGCATCTATTGTATATTTTCTTTCTCCATGTGATATACTCCCTGTTTGTAATATTTTAAAGTGCAAACAATAAACAAACAAACAAGCTCTGGACGCTGACCCGCGGTTGTTTGTTTGTTTCCTCTCTTGCAGAGACCAGGACTGGCTCCGCCCCCCCTGAGGCAGCCCCCGCCGCCCTACAGACCCCCCAGCCAGACCGGGTCCGAGCAGAGCTCCGACCTGGACCAGGCCAAAGGTCAGTAGCACCCCGACCTCACGGTGCGGTAGAGTTAAACCCCTCAGAGTGTGTGCGGGGGTAGAAACTATCGGTTGAGACCAGAAAACGTTCTGACACCAGAAGCTTTGATCATGTTTATTGAGGATGTAAAGTGGGTGATTTTAACATGGGGGTCTATGGAGAATGCTGCTTTCTGACACCAGCCCCCAGAGGAAGAAGAGGGGATTGCAGCTTCACTTCTCAGACCCACAACAACTGCCCCCTTGGTAACACCCCGACCTCACGCTGACCTCACGGTGACCTCACGCTGCGTTCACTGACCGTCGGTCGCCTCACCACTGCTCTGTGATGAAGATACAGATCTGATACGGGATAGAAGTAGAAACCCTCTACATCGACTCAAGATGATGACAACGACATACACAAGAACAAAACACAAATACACTGTAGAGAAAAAAAACAGAACTTCAATAATCCAAACATTATATCACTTAAATACAAATAACTAATAATCAAAGATAATCTCCCACATGACCTAAATAAGTGATTAAGTGAAATGAAACCAAGTTTTATTGATCACTTTGAGACAGTTCCTGTTGAAACGGTGGTAGATGAAGAGAAGTGAGAAGTAGATGGATAGAAAACTTTATTAGAATTTATATAAACAAATATATAAAATGTCGTCGTCTCCTCCGTCTTTATTTGGAATCAGAAGAACTGTATGGATTTTCTCTGTTTTGTATCAGGATAATTGTGTGTGTGTGTGTGTGTGTGTGTGTGTGTGTGTGTGTGTGTGTGTGTGTGTGTGTGTGTGTGTGTGTGTGTGTGTGTGTGTGTGTGTGTGTGTGTGTGTGTGTGTGTGTGTGTGTGTGTGTGTGTGTAGTTGACTCATCCAGCCTCAGACAGACTGAACGTGACCATCTGGACAAGAGAGAGAGAGTCTGTTTGTTGGCTTGTAAACACACACACACACACACAAGCTGTTGTCTTGTGTGTGTGTGTGTGTGTGTGTGTGTGTTTCAGCTCTGTCCAACCTCTCACTCAAACTTCAGCTCATTGTCATTAGTTATAAATCCTCTGTCTGTTATAAACCCTGGAGTTCACAGCTCATTGGTAGTTAGTAGTTAACCAACTAACTGTGGAACTCAACTGTTAGTTAGTTAGTTATCGTTAATTAATTAATTCATTCATTTTCTACACCACTCATCCTGCACGAGGGTCGAGGGTGAGCTGGAGTCTATCTCAGCCACACTGCAAAAACTCTACATCTTTCCAAGAATATTTGTCTTATTTCTTGTCAAAATGTCTCATTTCTAGTCAAAACTAATCTCTTTCTACTTAAAATAAGACTCATCACCTAAAAATGAACTTGTTTTTAGATCATTTTCACTTGTTTCAAACTAATTTTCACTTGAAATAAGTAGAAAAATCTGCCAGTGAAAACAGGTTGTTTTGTGTTTGTAATAAGAAAGAAAAACTTGATCCACTGTCAGATTTTTCTACTTATTTCAAGTGAAAATCAGCTTGAAAGAAGTAAAAAGTGTCTAAAAACAAGCTGCTTTTAATGTGATGAGTCTTATTTTATGTATAATTAGATTTGTTTTGACTAGAAATAAGACAAATATTCTTGGTAAGATTTTGATTTTTTGCAGTGCATTTGTAGCCGATGTCGATCTGGCCCTCTGCGTTGTGTTTCTCACGGCCTGCCCTAGGTGGGGTTCGATCCCACGACCTCCCGCACCGGAGGCGACGATGCTAACCTCTTCACCAAGAGGTTGACAACCGCTTGGCAGGTTGGTTAGCACGTCTTTTATGGGTGGAGCGAGTGCACATCCGTTACACATTCACACTCTGGTTTCCAGTGCAGACGAGCAGGACAAATATACAAAACAAAACTGATATGAATGAATATATAGACTACACAGTAAAATACAGGAAGCAGATCAGAAAAAACACGTCCAAACAGAGAACAGGAAATGAGTGATTGATGATTTAAAAAGACTGAAGAGGACGAAGGACGAGTGAGCTCAGCTGGAACTGGTGTTGATGTGTCTTTAAAACCACTTGGTCTCATTTAGTTTGTCTGGTCTGTATGAGCCGGTCGTCTCCACGGTTAATGCAGATGAAGTTGATCCATTAGAGCGTTAAACAGCCGTGACAGCAGCTTCCTGTGTGTGTGTGTGTGTGTGTGTGTGTGTGTAGCTCTGGTGCAGATTTAGTTTAGTTTAATAAGTTTATCTGTATCAGGGACAATGTACAAAATAACATTAGTCTCGAGATAAGACGAGATGCCTTGTAGCGGATTCATCTCACTAGCTACTTTCCATCCGTCGTCCCTGGGCAGGTGAATAAGAACAATAGAAATATAAGAATTATCAATTTACATAGTGTTAAACATCCATACACATATGCATATACACCCTCTCACACATCACAAACACTCAGGACATAGTCCTATTTCATATCAGAAAGAAACATACAGTTATTACAGTAAAGTACTTCACACTTTGCCAAGGTTGAAAATAATTTAGGCTCATGATTAATGATTAATGCTGATATGACTGGTTTCTTAGGATCCATTGTTTGACTTCCCGGGAGAAAACATTGAAGTCTGTACAGAGTTTCAGATTAGTTGGAAGATTGTTCCATGATTTGACAGATTTAAAAGAAAAGGCAGATTGAGCAAAGGCTGAAGATGAGTGGGTCCACTGAAGGTCTCAGTCATGATGTCATAGTGATGTCACATGCAGCTTCACAGAGTTGGTCTCAGGCGTCCGTCTCCCACTGCAGTGAGTTTCACTTCCCCAGAGTCTCTCAGTATTTTGTTGCATTTAAGGTGTTTTTTTTGTTTTGTTTTGTTTTTTGCCTTTAATTGACAGGATAGTTGAGGGACAGGAAATAAAGAGAGAGGGGGATTCAAACCGAGGCCTCTGCTCAACCCACTGAGCTATCTGACCGGTGGTGGCTGGTGTAGTTTTCTCCGGGGGGGGGGGGGGGGGGGGCATACCAAACATCAAAATAAAACTTGACTAGTTCAGTTGAAGATAGTTTCAGTTTGTTTGTATCCATGATTAAATTCCGGTGAGACAGCTGGAGTGTGGAGTGGGTGGTGCTGTGATGGTTTTGGTGGAGATGTACAGTTGGATGTCGTCGGCGTAGCAGTGGAACTGGAGGCCATGTTGACGGATAGATGGGAGGGGTCCTGGAGGTGTTGAGGCTACTGGAGATGGTTTGGTAACACTTTACTGTAATAGGTATTCATCAGATTAACATAACAGCTGTCATAAACATCAATGAATACTTCTGACAGCTGTGGTTAAGTGTCATTCAGTAAGTTATGTCACTTTTGATGCAAAGTTGACATTGTTTGAGATGTTCCTTGTTATGACAACTTGACATAATATTTAAAGTGTGTCCATTAGGTCTGCTATGACAGTTTAAATTGTCTTTATGTCAAGTTGTCTAACCCTAAACCAAAATGAACTAAATCAAACCGAAACAAACTGAATCAAACTAAACTAAACCAAACTAAACTGGACTAAACCAAAATGAACTGGACTGAACTAAACTAAATCAAATCAAATCAAACTCTACATATTTATTCAGCTCAGTTTGAATCATTCTTTCAGCAGCTCAGCTTTATTCATTAAAGGTGTAGTACAGAAATGTCCGTTTGTCCTGTTTGTGGCGCCGAGTTGTCACAAGCTGCAACACCAGTTTACCCGAGTGAGGAAAACGAATTTGATTGGTCGTTATCGAGCGGGCGGGATATTCAAAGCTTGGGGCGAGCCCGAGCTCCGTGTGTGTGTGCGTGTCTCAGACGTTTGAATGACGGATGACGGATCCAATATCAGTGGCTGGTGAATCGTGAGCAGGCTGACGTATAATCCGTGCGCCTGCATTATCCAATGTGAAAAAAAAAATACACACTTTCATCCCGGATTTACTCAAAAATAGAATTTTGCACAAAGTTTGGCCTACAACGTCTGAAAGATGAGTTATTACCTTAATTTTATGACCCAGAGTGGGCTCAAATTCAATTTTCTTTTCTGTACACCTTTAAAGCTGAAGTCAGGTGAATGTTTGTGTTAATATAAGTCTTAAATAGTTGTATCTTCCGACAGCAATCACTTCTATAGAGTGTTTGGTCTGAAACACGGGTCTGTCAGTCACTCTGCTCTGCTCTGAGCCCAGGAGAAAACTTTCCTTGTATCCTACAACCTTTATCCAATGAGGAGAGAGAACGGCATAAAGGGGCGGTCCTCTCTGTGTGTGAATGTGGTGACGTAGGGACGAGGGCGGGGGCTGCTAACTCCATCTGCTGACAAGACGTTAGACTAAACCACCGGATCACTGACTGCTGCTTTATTACCTCACTGTCTCTAAGAGTTCCCGTATGCAGGGACAAGATGGCCGCCATAGCTCAGCTCATCCATACCAGAAACTCCAACCTGGGATTTAGACGTAGAACATGTTTAATCTACATTTCTATTGCAGGTGACACATTGAACTCACTTTTATCTCACTCATCTAAAAATAGAAACTTTTCAAAGTATTGTTATTTAATTAAGTCCTCTATTGACCAACCACCACTCTGTTTTGTTGCATTGGATCAAAGTGTCAGTTCTATTTCAGAGTTTCTCTCTTCTATATTTATCACATTGCAGTATTTTATTGTCTTGTGTGTCTTCATGTTTCTGGCTGATTGTTGGGTCGTCCTGCGTCTCTCAGTCTCTGAGTGTCTAAATATTTGATTCCACCTTGTTGCTTGTTCAGGTCTGTTTCTATTTCTAGGTCTGTTTGTTTACTTCTCAGAGCAGCTCCTGTTGTTGTTGTTGTTGTTGTGAGGCAGCCCAGTGTTAATGTGTGTGTTTGTGTCTTTCAGGCCTTGTTTGAGCAGCAGTCGTGTCCATCGGCCGTTTCACCACAGTGGAGCATTTTCTCTTTATTATCGTCGTTCTCTCTCCCTCCTTTCTATTCATCTCTTCTCTTCGTCTCTTCTCTGGGTTCTGGTTCTGGTTCTGGTCCTGGTTCTGGTCCTGGTTCTGGTTCTGGTTCTGGTTCTGGTTCTGGTTCTGGTTCTGGTTCTGGTTCTGGTCCTGGTTCTGGTTCTGGTCCTGGTTCTGGTTCTGGTCCTGGTTCTGGTCCTGGTTCTGGTCCTGGTCCTGGTTCTGGTTCTGGTCCTGGTTCTGGTCCTGGTTCTGGTCCTGGTTCTGGTTCTGGTCCTGGTCCTGGTTCTGGTTCTGGTCCTGGTTCTGGTTCTGGTTCTGGTTCTGGTTCTGGTTCTGGTCCTGGTTCTGGTCTGGGTGCGTTTGGTTCGGTGCATTTGGAGCGGGCAGGTGGGTGGAGGCTGTGTTTTTCCTGGGGCTGCTGGTTTGGAGGTTTTAGTGGTCGGTGGTTTTGTGGCTGCTGGTTTTCTCAAATCTACCAAACATCTGGTCTGATCTGATCTGAAGGATTTACTCTGATGTTTTATCTTTTGATTTTGATTTCTTCCTCTTTTTCTTTGAGACAGAATAAACACAAATAACTGAACCTGGGAATCTTTGGCTGATTTGGGATTTTGGTTTTTAATCACTTTGACTCAATGACTGGGATGAATAAACAGACTCAGCAGCTCTGCAGCTCTGAGCGTCTTAAATGTTCTCAACACTGAGATGAACCCTCCATCAACTGAGCTTCAGCTTTTTAATCTTCAGATTCACTTTAGTTGAATAAATGTTTTCATGTGTTGTTTTAATTGTTGTTCATTTTAATAGATAAATAGATGTCATCATGTTTCTTTTTTTGTTTCTTTTTTACTGAATAAAACTTCTTGATGAAACCAACATGAACTAAAGTCTGAGCAGATTCATTCTCAGGAGACCTGGTCTGGTCCGGACTATCGGACTTCTCACAGGTGTGAAACTAAACCACGGTTCAGACTTTGTTTTTGGGTCGGGACTTTCATAGATTTAAAGAGATAGTGCAACATTTAGTCAAATTGTCCTCTCACCATAATCCCTATAGTCACAGCAGTAGGTTTATTACTTATTGTCTGAAGGGTTTTCACCAGGTGATAATAAACTATGACCTTGGAGCTGCTGTTGGTGCGCGGACTGTGTTTATACTATTTCATACATATTGTGTCTGGCACCCAGCCTTTAGATTTTGGGATGTGCGAGCTAGGGCTGACCCAAAAAAATCGAAGCTACAAAGCTTCGTTCGTTGCCATGGTAATCAATCTTTCATTCGGTGATCGATTGGTTTTTTTTTTCTTCCTTTTTTCCTTTTTGACACCGGTTCTCATCGGCAGTTCTTACATTAAAATGAGTAGGCGACTTGGCATCCTGGAAACCTGCCTGGTTTTGGAGATATGCAGTGTTTGTTTGCCATTACTTTCATTATTTCCGCTATGATCAGACGTTATGGTCGCCGCCGCCGCCCCCACCCCCCCGTAAGACGTTACGATGGCGCACCCCACCGGCCGTCGAACCTTCGATTAAAATCGATTTTATGTCCGCAAAGCTTCGATTATCAAAATATGGTAATCGGGTCAGCCCTAGTTCGTGCATTCTCTATAGTTTCATCAGCTTTAATTATGGGTGCATGTTGTTTTGAGATGGGCGGGGCAGAGACGTGAGCTGCTCAGAGAACACAGTGGGGGTGAACAGTAGCCTACAGTTCAGGCTGCATTTCCCTCTAAAACAACTCTGTGTGGTAACGTTGTGTTATTATCTCATAGCGTGGTGAATGTGCAGCTCACAACTTGTCCACCAGAGCGTTGTGGAGTTGTTGGATTGTGTATTTGATGAGTTTGATGAGGGACAGGGGACCTGTACCGTTCACTGAGCAGCTCACGTCTCTGCTCCGCCCATCTCAAAACAACATGCACCCATAATTAAAGCTGATGAACCTATACTGCTGTGACTATAGGGGTTATGGCGAACTGTCCCTTTAACATGAAGTTGATGAGGAGCCAGCTTCACAGCAGAGCTTCAGTCGTCTTCTCCGTTGCTGCCGGTGCCGATGAAGCAGCGTCGCTACAGCCAGGAGCTAGTTAGCTTAGCATGGTTAGCTTAGCAAGGTTAGCTTAGCATAAAGCTGCAGCCCAAACCAGGTTCAGTCGCTCATGTTTCAGCCTCACGGGGCGAAGAGTCAAATCTGATGTTGAGGAGCCACAGTGAAAACCACAGAACACACACACACACACACACAGGTCCTCTGAAGTGTGTGTGTGTGTGTGTGTGTGTGTGTGTGTGTGTGTGTGTGTGTGTGTGTGTGTGTGTGTGTGTGTGTGTGTGTGTGTGTGTGTGTGTGTGTGTGTGTGTGTGTGTGTGTGTGTGTGTGTGTGTGTGTGTGTGTGTGTGTGTGTGTGTGTGTGTGTGTGTGTTGTGGCTTTGCTCCACTGCTCACACACTGACTGATGATTGACAGCTCAGTGAAGAGAGGAAAAGATGTTTTTAAAGGTTAAAGGAGGATGAAGAGGAAGAATAAGCAAAGAGAGAAATCACACGGGAGCTTTAGAGGGTTGACAGGGACTGTGTGTGTGTGTGTGTGTGTGTGTGTGTGTGTGTGTGTGTGTGTGTGTGTGTGTGTGTGGGATTGATCCTGTCTGAGCTCTTTACTCTTGAAGATGTTGAGGCGAGAGTGTCGACAGACTCTTAGAGCAGCTGCATCAACGTGACCTCAGGTTAGAATCACCGACCAGCAGCAGCAGCAGCAGCAACATGTTGTTGACTTTTCCTTCCCTGCGTTGTGTTACACATGCAGCTGTTTGTGCACAAGGTCACGTCTTACTACACATACAAGTTATTTACTTAATTTCTTTCTTCATTTAATGAAACATTTTGAAGATAATTCTGTTTTTACTTAAAGGTATAGTACGTAGGAATTCCCCCCATCTAGCGGTGCGGTTGCATATCTGAACGTATTCTTGATGTTGCATTCAGGTGAAATGGGGCAGACGTCAGACAGACAACAGACGCTGCATGTAACAGGATAAACAAGCGTCTATATGTTTTAGTTTTGAATGCAGTGATTATTTTATAGTTTTGCAGCTTTATCTGTCTCATTTGTTTTATATAGAATTTTAAAGTGAAAACAACCCTGTTTTTTTCTTTTTTTTAATGTATCTGCTATAGGACGAATCTCCTTGTTATTTACAACTACTTCCGGGTAGAAAACCAGCATGAGAACAATAGTGACGGACGAGAGTTTCTCTATATTTATCTAATTGTTCATGTTACTATATCACCGTTTAGACTAATCTGATGTTTGTAAAGTTTATAAAACCAATGATTGGACAAACATTACTATTTCTGTGTGCACATTTTTGTAATTAGTCATGGTTATCATAGATTAGCCGGGCTAACCGTTAGCTACCTGTTTAACTTTAATAACTCAGTGACTCAATAAACGCTCCATGAAAAAATATTTTCTCCAGCAGATATCTGAGTTCCAACATGACTGAGCTAACTGGAGTAGTTTCATGTCGTGTCCCACAACGGGAGGGTTTTAACAGCTGACGTCCTGCTGTTAGCTTAGCTACCGCCGTTAGCTTAGCTGCCGTTAGCTTAGCTACCGCCGTTAGCTTAGCTACCGTTAGCTGTCCCTGTCAGCTGAACCACTGATGCTTTCTAGACACTGTGATTCCCCCAAACTGAATAAATACAACACATAGCAACACAAAACACACACACAGAAATAGTAATGTTTCTTCAATCATCTCAGATTTGTCTAAACGGTGATAGGGCGTGAAAAATATGATATATAGCTAAACTCTCGTTCGTTACTATTGATCTCATTCACATTACAGCTGGTTTTCTACCAGGAAGTAGAATGTAAACAACAAGGAGATTCGGTCTATAAAATCTTGTTGAATTATAATGGATTAGGTCAGTCCAAAGTTAAGGCTTATTTACATTCATCACAACAGATTTCTGTCATTTAAACAACTCAGACTTGAAGTTTAAAGGTATAATACGTAGGAATTCCCCCCATCTAGCGGTGCGGTTGCATATCTGAACGTATTGTTGATGTTGCATTCAGGTGAAACCGGGCAGACGTCAGACAGACAACAGACGCTGCATGTAACAGGATAAACAAGTGGTCTGACAACATGTTGTCATGGTGATGTGGTCTGACAACATGTTGTCATGGTGATGTGGTATTGTTTTAGTAAAATGACATCCGGTTGGTTTGCCGACGGCCGTCTGCCTGACTGCACCTGAATGCAACACCAGTGCCTCCGTCCTTCCTCACACTACACAGTGGTGACAGTTTTAACAGGCCGTTTCCGTGGTTACCTACGGTCACGATGCAACATGGCCGCCTCGGTTCGGTTTCCGTGGTTACCTACGGTCACGATGCAACATGGCCGCCTCGGTTCGGTGCGTCGCCCACTTCTGTATTTGTAACGACTTGTAACAACTCATTCTAAGGAACCAGAAAGCTTTCATTTGTAGCAGCTGTGATTCACCTTCAGTCAAATATGTTTTTATGAAAGACAGGTTTGATTTTTGATCAGAAAAAGACAAATAAGTTACAGACTGGGGATTTAAGCTGCTTTCCCACTAAAATTAGCGGGTCGACGCAGGTTTTTTAAACGCAGGTTGAAGTGCGATTGAAGCCGATTTTAACCTGTCGCTTGTCGAGTCGTTCGACGCGGCTCGGTGCCGTTCCCACTGACACCAAAAGACGATTGTTAGCAGGTTTAAACCGGTTTCTTGGCCAGTGGGAAAGGGGTATTATTGATACGTCATGTTTGATGCTGCATCCTCATGATATGGATCTGCAGAACAGCATCAGTATGCACACACACACACACACACACACACACTGGTGCACAGTAGCAGCTCCAATAACAGATTGTCTGCGGTGATAATACTGTGTGTGTGTGTGTTGCATAATTTTCCCGATGCCTCAGCTGCTTAGTCCTTGACCTGATTGCACACACACATTCATTCACAAACACACACACACGCACGCACACACACACACACTCCACACTGCATCCAGTTCAGTGCTGGTTAAGTTGTTGGTGTGAAGCTCTGAGCCTCCAGTGGCCCAGCAGGAAGCAGCAGGAAGTCCAACAGCAGCCTGCTCATTGTCCTGCTTTAATACACACACACACACACACACACACACACCGGGTCCTTTTGAAGTTTATTAAAACAGCATCACCCCCCCCCCCCCCTCCCCCAGGTGGTGCAGCTGTCCTTGAGAGGAGGATCAGTCCCTGTTTCTCTCTGTGGCCTTGTTTCATTTTGTCCTGTTCTGGTTCTGTCTCCGTCCTCGGGCTCAGACTCAGACTACATGATGTCGCCTCGCTAACGCCGCCGCTGCTAGCGGCCTCGCTAACGCTGCTGCTGCTGCCTGAATGTAAATGAGTGTAACTGACCTGGGTCACATCCACACTCAGGCTGTCTTTATTCTACATGGTTCAAGTTGCCCAATTCCACTTTTTTCCTCCCCAGCGTCTCAGATCAGATCTGTAAAGCCAGGACCACACCGGCCCGACCGGCCCGACCGTCGGGCGTCGGGAGCTCGTCTGTTTGGTGTGTTCCTCTCCGTCGGGGAGAGTCGGAAGTTGTCGGGTCTCGTCGGGGCCGGTTCAACATGCTCAGTCGGGACTCGTGGGCCGTCGGGAGAGTAGACTCGTCGGGTACTCTGGATCTATTAGTAAACAAACCACACATAAAACACACGGCGCAGGCAAAGACAAACTACATTTTGCTTCTTTTTTTGGATCCAAAATTCCAAAACGTCTTCTCAAAACTAACACAAGCTGTTGTGTGCGCTTTGTTTTTAATCTGCGTGGTTTCTCCGTTAGGTCATTTCCTGTTTTCATGTTTCGGATTACGGGCACGAGACTAGCGCCGCCTGCTGTTATGGAAAGTTATTGCATCTCGCGCCAGCGCAGAACGTACAGGCTGCTGTGTAGTCGGCAGTCGTCGTGGCGATGTGTTTCACTGCTTCCTCTCTGCCGACGGTGCACGACGGGGGGCGACAAACTCGTCGGACAAGTGGCCGTCGGCGTCGGGACGGTGTGTCCCTGGCTTTACATGAGACACATGGAACCAGATGTTGTCAGATCAGATTCAGGCTCCGTTAGATCTGGAAATAAATCAGATATCTGTCAATACGTCTGTCGTCTAAACAGACAGATCGGATCTTTCCTGGCAACGCGCGTCGTACGTCATCAATAATAATATTAATTTAGTGCCCACATGTTGCACTGAACCTCTGTAGACTTGTAGTCAAGACCGCCTGAACCGAGACCAAGACACTACCAAGACCAGAGAGTATCAAGACCAAGACCAGTTGAGCTCAAGACCGAGAACGAGACCAAAAAACCCCCAACTAGTTCCACCATAATTTGCTCTTCCACATGAGTTGTATAACGCGAGAGGACGAGCGCCAACACATCTGTGTCACAAAATGCGTTTTTGGTTCCACTTGAAGGGGGCGTATAAATAATGACATCCCAAAAAAAACATGCCTGTCTGGATATTGTAGGCCACAAATCCTTTGGAGACCGAGACAAGACCAAGACCACAAAAAAGTGGTCGGTCTCAAAACCTACAAGTCTAGTAGCCTGTGATTGACACGTGGGTCTGACCGTGTCCAGCTGTGGTCACTGTTACAGGAGTTACACAGTTTCATCTTCGTGGTGTCCGCGTGTCTGTTTTCTTTCCCTCACTAGTTCTTGTTTTCATATAACAGTCATTTATCTGCGGATCGAGGGCAAGATGAAGTGTGAAGGAGATAAAAAACACCAGATTTAACCTTTTCCTTCCGGCTAAAACTGAAACGAGCCAATTAGAAACCAAGAGAGGAAAAACAATGTCCTGTAATCTGTGTCCAAGAGGCTTAGTGAAGATCTGACGGTGGCACAACGTCGGCTCCACGCAGCCACTTCACTAACTTTATTTAGTTAGGACAGACTAGATGTTCACTTTGTAAACAGTGACGTGTTGGATGTAAACTCTTTGTCCAGCTAGTTGGACTAGTGAGACTTGTTGCGTACGAACTGATGAAGCCCCGTGGATAAGAGGAGAAACGTCTTCCCAGACGAATACAAGTCCAATTTGCCCAGAAAAAGAACAAGGCAAGGCAATTTTATCTGTATAGCCCGTTTTTACCACCAGTTTGTCTCAAAGGGCTTCACATCCCATAATAACAACATCCTCTGTCCTTAGACCCTCACATCCACTGAGCTGGATGAATGAGAATATCCATAGACATGTCACTACAACATGTGTCCATCAGGGGAAACAGGACAGAGTAGAGCAGCTACAGAGCCAATCAGGTGATTCCTATCTTTTTACTGATTGGAGAAAATGGAAGTGGGAGTGTTACTCTTCATCTTTAACCACCTCAGTCCTCAGAGGACAAACCCCTCCTCTTCACCTTGACCATTAATCTCCACATACACACAACTGATGATTAGTTGTCCACACTCCTATGAAATGCTCCAATGTGATTCCTGCTCTTCAGAGGATGAACTAGATTGGACGGCTCCATGAAACCTCTCTAACCCGTTCCTGGTTGAGTCACAGATGTGTTGAAGGTCAGATTAGAGTCTTCCTCTCGTCTCCTCCGTGTGTTTAAACTGCTCCACGACAACAACTTCATAGTCACAGTCATTACAAAGTTAATTAAATCAGATGAAAGTTGATTGAGTCTGTAGGGAAACTGGGTCGTCGCTGCAGCGGCGACAGCGACAGGAAAAACAGCAAGACAAACAGAATAGAAATAGAAAACTGAGCAGGGACACGACTGCAGCTTGGTTTGGTGTGACGGGAGGAGGTGAAGTGGGTGGTCCTTTAGCAGAGTGGGTCGTCCTTTAGCAGAGTGGGCCGTCCTTTAGCAGAGTGGGCCGTCCTTTAGCAGAGTGGGCCGTCCTTTAGAAGAGTGGGTGGTCCTTTAGCAGAGTGGGTCGTCCTTTAGCAGAGTGGGCCGTCCTTTAGCAGAGTGGGCCGTCCTTTAGAAGAGTGGGTGGTCCTTTAGCAGAGTGGGCCGTCCTTTAGCAGAGTGGGTGGTCCTTTAGCAGAGTGGGTCGTCCTTTAGCAGAGTGGGCCGTCCTTTAGCAGAGTGGGTCGTCCTTTAGCAGAGTGGGCCGTCCTTTAGCAGAGTGGGCCGTCCTTTAGAAGAGTGGGTGGTCCTTTAGCAGAGTGGGTCGTCCTTTAGCAGAGTGGGCCGTCCTTTAGAAGAGTGGGTGGTCCTTTAGCAGAGTGGGTGGTCCTTTAGCAGAGTGGGTCGTCCTTTAGCAGAGTGGGCCGTCCTTTAGAAGAGTGGGTGGTCCTTTAGCAGAGTGGGCGGTCCTTTAGCAGAGTGGGTCGTCCTTTAGCAGAGTGGGTGGTCCTTTAGCAGAGTGGGTCGTCCTTTAGCAGAGTGGGCCGTCCTTTAGAAGAGTGGGTGGTCCTTTAGCAGAGTGGGCCATCCTTTAGAAGAGTGGGTGGTCCTTTAGCAGAGTGGGCCGTCCTTTAGCAGAGTGGGTGGTCCTTTAGCAGAGTGGGCCGTCCTTTAGCAGAGTGGGTGGTCCTTTAGCAGAGTGGAACGTCCTTTAGCAGAGTGGGCCGTCCTTTAGCAGAGTGGGCCGTCCTTTAGCAGAGTGGGCCGTCCTTTAGCAGAGTGGGCGGTCCTTTAGCAGAGTGGGCCGTCCTTTAGCAGAGTGGGCGGTCCTTTAGCAGAGTGGGCCGTCCTTTAGCAGAGTGGGCCGTCCTTTAGCAGAGTGGGCCGAGTGGGTGGTCCTTTAGCAGAGTGGGCCGTCCTTGACCAGAGTGGGCCGTCCTTTAGCAGAGTGGGCCGTCCTTGACCAGAGTGGGCCGTCCTTTAGCAGAGTGGGCCGTCCTTTAGCAGAGTGGGTGGTCCTTTAGCAGAGTGGGCCGTCCTTTAGCAGAGTGGGCCGTCCTTTAGCAGAGTGGGTGGTCCTTTAGCAGAGTGGGCCGTCCTTTAGCAGAGTGGGTGGTCCTTTAGCAGAGTGGGCCGTCCTTTAGCAGAGTGGGCGGTCCTTTAGCAGAGTGGGCCGTCCTTTAGCAGAGTGGGCTGTCCTTTAGCAGAGTGGGCCGTCCTTGACCAGAGTGGGCCGTCCTTTAGCAGAGTGGGCCGTCCTTTAGCAGAGTGGGTGGTCCTTTAGCAGAGTGGGTGGTCCTTTAGCAGAGTGGGCCGTCCTTGACCAGAGTGGGCCGACCTTTAGCAGAGTGGGCCGTCCTTTAGCAGAGTGGGCGGTCCTTTAGCAGAGTGGGCGGTCCTTTAGCAGAGTGGGTGGTCCTTTAGCAGAGTGGGCCGTCCTTTAGCAGAGTGGGTGGTCCTTTAGCAGAGTGGGCCGTCCTTTAGCAGAGTGGGCGGTCCTTTAGCAGAGTGGGCGGTCCTTTAGCAGAGTGGGCCGTCCTTTAGCAGAGTGGGCCGTCCTTGACCAGAGTGGGCCGTCCTTTAGCAGAGTGGGTGGTCCTTTAGCAGAGTGGGTGGTCCTTTAGCAGAGTGGGCCGTCCTTGACCAGAGTGGGCCGTCCTTTAGCAGAGTGGGCCGTCCTTGACCAGAGTGGGCCGTCCTTTAGAAGAGTGGGCCGTCCTTTAGCAGAGTGGGCCGTCCTTTAGAAGAGTGGGCCGTCCTTTAGCAGAGTGGGTGGTCCTTTAGCAGAGTGGGCCGTCCTTTAGCAGAGTGGGTGGTCCTTTAGCAGAGTGGGCCGTCCTTTAGCAGAGTGGGTGGTCCTTTAGCAGAGTGGGCCGTCCTTTAGCAGAGTGGGCGGTCCTTTAGCAGAGTGGGCCGTCCTTTAGCAGAGTGGGCTGTCCTTTAGCAGAGTGGGCCGTCCTTGACCAGAGTGGGCCGTCCTTTAGCAGAGTGGGCCGTCCTTTAGCAGAGTGGGTGGTCCTTTAGCAGAGTGGGTGGTCCTTTAGCAGAGTGGGCCGTCCTTGACCAGAGTGGGCCGACCTTTAGCAGAGTGGGCCGTCCTTTAGCAGAGTGGGTGGTCCTTTAGCAGAGTGGGCCGTCCTTTAGCAGAGTGGGCGGCCCTTTAGCAGAGTGGGCCGTCCTTTAGCAGAGTGGGTGGTCCTTTAGCAGAGTGGGCCGTCCTTTAGCAGAGTGGGCGGTCCTTTAGCAGAGTGGGCGGTCCTTTAGCAGAGTGGGCCGTCCTTTAGCAGAGTGGGCCGTCCTTGACCAGAGTGGGCCGTCCTTTAGCAGAGTGGGCCGTCCTTTAGCAGAGTGGGCCGTCCTTTAGCAGAGTGGGTGGTCCTTTAGCAGAGTGGGCCGTCCTTGACCAGAGTGGGCCGTCCTTTAGCAGAGTGGGCCGTCCTTGACCAGAGTGGGCCGTCCTTTAGAAGAGTGGGCCGTCCTTTAGCAGAGTGGGCCGTCCTTTAGAAGAGTGGGCCGTCCTTTAGCAGAGTGGGCCGTCCTTTAGCAGAGTGGAACGTCCTTTAGCAGAGTGGGCCGTCCTTTAGCAGAGTGGGCCGTCCTTTAGCAGAGTGGGCCGTCCTTTAGCAGAGTGGGCCGTCCTTTAGCAGAGTGGGCCGTCCTTTAGCAGAGTGGGCCGTCCTTTAGCAGAGTGGGCCGAGTGGGTGGTCCTTTAGCAGAGTGGGCCGTCCTTGACCAGAGTGGGCCGTCCTTTAGCAGAGTGGGCCGTCCTTGACCAGAGTGGGCCGTCCTTTAGCAGAGTGGGCCGTCCTTTAGCAGAGTGGGTGGTCCTTTAGCAGAGTGGGCCGTCCTTTAGCAGAGTGGGTGGTCCTTTAGCAGAGTGGGCCGTCCTTTAGCAGAGTGGGCGGTCCTTTAGCAGAGTGGGCCGTCCTTTAGCAGAGTGGGCTGTCCTTTAGCAGAGTGGGCCGTCCTTGACCAGAGTGGGCCGTCCTTTAGCAGAGTGGGCCGTCCTTTAGCAGAGTGGGTGGTCCTTTAGCAGAGTGGGTGGTCCTTTAGCAGAGTGGGCCGTCCTTGACCAGAGTGGGCCGACCTTTAGCAGAGTGGGCCGTCCTTTAGCAGAGTGGGCGGTCCTTTAGCAGAGTGGGCGGTCCTTTAGCAGAGTGGGTGGTCCTTTAGCAGAGTGGGCCGTCCTTTAGCAGAGTGGGTGGTCCTTTAGCAGAGTGGGCCGTCCTTTAGCAGAGTGGGCGGTCCTTTAGCAGAGTGGGCGGTCCTTTAGCAGAGTGGGCCGTCCTTTAGCAGAGTGGGCCGTCCTTGACCAGAGTGGGCCGTCCTTTAGCAGAGTGGGTGGTCCTTTAGCAGAGTGGGTGGTCCTTTAGCAGAGTGGGCCGTCCTTGACCAGAGTGGGCCGTCCTTTAGCAGAGTGGGCCGTCCTTGACCAGAGTGGGCCGTCCTTTAGAAGAGTGGGCCGTCCTTTAGCAGAGTGGGCCGTCCTTTAGAAGAGTGGGCCGTCCTTTAGCAGAGTGGGTGGTCCTTTAGCAGAGTGGGCCGTCCTTTAGCAGAGTGGGTGGTCCTTTAGCAGAGTGGGCCGTCCTTTAGCAGAGTGGGTGGTCCTTTAGCAGAGTGGGCCGTCCTTTAGCAGAGTGGGCGGTCCTTTAGCAGAGTGGGCCGTCCTTTAGCAGAGTGGGCCGTCCTTGACCAGAGTGGGCCGTCCTTTAGCAGAGTGGGCCGTCCTTTAGCAGAGTGGGTGGTCCTTTAGCAGAGTGGGTGGTCCTTTAGCAGAGTGGGCCGTCCTTGACCAGAGTGGGCCGACCTTTAGCAGAGTGGGCCGTCCTTTAGCAGAGTGGGTGGTCCTTTAGCAGAGTGGGCCGTCCTTTAGCAGAGTGGGCGGCCCTTTAGCAGAGTGGGCCGTCCTTTAGCAGAGTGGGTGGTCCTTTAGCAGAGTGGGCCGTCCTTTAGCAGAGTGGGCGGTCCTTTAGCAGAGTGGGCGGTCCTTTAGCAGAGTGGGCCGTCCTTTAGCAGAGTGGGCCGTCCTTGACCAGAGTGGGCCGTCCTTTAGCAGAGTGGGCCGTCCTTTAGCAGAGTGGGCCGTCCTTTAGCAGAGTGGGTGGTCCTTTAGCAGAGTGGGCCGTCCTTGACCAGAGTGGGCCGTCCTTTAGCAGAGTGGGCCGTCCTTGACCAGAGTGGGCCGTCCTTTAGAAGAGTGGGCCGTCCTTTAGCAGAGTGGGCCGTCCTTTAGAAGAGTGGGCCGTCCTTTAGCAGAGTGGGCCGTCCTTTAGCAGAGTGGGTGGTCCTTTAGCAGAGTGGGCCGTCCTTTAGCAGAGTGGGTGGTCCTTTAGCAGAGTGGGCCGACCTTATTATTAATTATATATTATGTGTGTTGCCACTCTTAAGATTACCACAGTAAAGTGGGCGGTCCTTCGTGTGGTCCAGACCTCCTCTGTTGCTCACCCTGAGGTTTCTCCTGGTTTTCCCTGTTAAAAGGGTTTTCCATGGAGTTTTTCCTCAGTGGATGTGAGGGTCTAAGGACAGAGGATGTTGTTATGATGGGATGTAAAGCCCTTTGAGACAAACTGTTTGTAAAAACGGGCTATACAAATAAAATTGCCTTGCCTAGCCTGGTCCAATGGCAGCGCCTCCTGGTGGAGGAATATGGGTTTTGCAAAAGCGCCCAAGAACTGACATCTCTGCATTGTTGGTGAATGAGCAGTGTGGTGTTTTCAATAATTTAAGGACATTTATAGATCACCCACGTTAATAGCATCATTGAGGATCCTTTACAGATAAACATTAACACATCAGCTAGTAAAAAAAAACCAAACCAAAACAAAAAAATAGTTGTCTACATTAATGTTTCAATCTACATTTTGTAATAAACAAATTATAAGTATAATCTGATATGACCAAGACACCTAAAAACAAAAACACGGCCGTTTTCATCAATTTACATTAAAGCAAGTGGGCAACACACATACATTGGAGTGAATGGGTTTTCTGGGCACTTTTGCAATACCCATATCCTGCCACTAGGGGGCAAAACCCTTAAACCCTTTAAACCCTTAAACCCTTAAACCCTTACCACGGGAGTCATAGTGGTGTCGCTACTCTCTTTTACAGTGCTCTACTCTGAATGTGTTGAGTGATCAGATCTCCTACGTGTCCTGAATGCGTCTTGACAGATCAGTGACCTGAGACAGATGTTGATTCCAGGTGTGAACGGGAACGGGGTCACAGAGTTCTACAACTATAGAGCTACTCTTCACACTGCAGCCACGTTAATTACCCTTCTCTTAATGACTATACACACACACACACACACACACACACACACACACACACACACACACACACACAGCGTTCACTGCCTTTGCGGCATGAAACATCTGTTACTCCACTGAGGTTTCTTTCTTCTTTTTTCTCCACCTCTCCTCCTTCGACGTTCCTCCTCCTTTTCCTCTTCCTCCTCCTCTTCCTCTTCCTCTTCCTCTTCCTCTTCCTCTTCCTCTTCCTCTTCCTCTTCCTCTTCCTCCTCCTCCTCCTCCCCCCCCCCTCCTCCTCCTCCTCCTCTGTTAAACTGCAGTGGTTTATTTATCTGCAGTATCTCTGTGAAGCTGTTGTCCATCTGCAGGTTTCTGCTTCTTCTCCCAGACTCTTTCTCTCTCTGTCTCTCTGACTGATTCAGATTTTGGTCGTTCCACTGATCTTTATGAAGAGCTTCACCTCCCTCTGAGCCTCCGTCAGAGCTGCTGCAGGTTCTGCAGGTTATTTATTCCTCCGTCCTGCTCTCAGGGAAACGAAGCACTGCGGCTCTACTTTCTGCAACCAGCAGCACATCGTGCAGCTATAAAGTAAAGTGCACACTGAGCATGAACACAGCCACATTTCATCCCTGAGCTGTGTTGGTCTGATCGCCGTCCGGGCTGCAGGACGCTGCTGTTGACTGGGCTCAGTTCAAAGTCAACTGTGACAAGCAAGATTACCCATAAGCCATTGCACCTTGCTGGAGCCCAGCTCATAGGGGTTTAAGTTATAGGTTTATAGGCTGATGTCACTTACATAAACCTCAGGTTGAGAAACTCTTGAAAAATATCCATTTAAAGTACATTTGAAACATTAAAATGTGCAGTTCATTTGCGATGAATTGAAATGAACTTTGCAGCACAAGTCTTCACATCAGAGTCAGGTCTGCAGCTGGCCACATCTGGGACCTTCCTGGAGTATGATCTTCGAGGGTCCATGCGTCTTTGAGAAGGTTGAGAGGACGTCGAGCTTTAGTAGCGTCCAGGTGTCTCCAAAGAGATTGGAACAGTTTCCTTAAAGCACCGTGGACAAATGTTGGTTTCTCTTCACCATCACTTCTGTTTTCTGGATCTTAACCAACTTAGTTTTCAACCTAAACTCACTGTTTCTTAAAGCAGAAGTAAAGTGAATGTTTGTGTTAATCTAAGTCTTAAATAGTTGTATCTTCCGACAGCAATCACTTCTATAGAGTGTTTGGTCTGAAACACGGGTCTGTCAGTCACTCTGCTCTGCTCTGAGCCCAGGAGAAAACTTTCCTTGTATCCTACAACCTTTATCCAATGAGGAGAGAGAACGGCATAAAGGGGCAGTCCTCTCTGTGTGTGCAGCCAAGGGATGCGCCTGAATGTGGTGACGTAGGGACGAGGACCAATAGATCCATGACAAGGGCGGGGGCTGCTAACTCCATCTGCTGACAGGAAGTTAGACAAAACCACCGGATCGCTTACTGAAGCTTTAACCAGAGAGAGAGAACATTTATTCACCTTTATGTCCGCACATGTGGACGGACTGACAGACCTGTGATCAGTGGGTCGATCGCGGATCATTTAATAAAAAGGCTAATGCTGAGATTGTGTCCTCACAACACTGGACCCAAACCAGCACTTTAAATGTAATAAGACACTTAATCTTTCCAGTGCAGCTGCTGCAGACTCACACGGTCCAGTGCTGCTGGAAACCAGTTCAACACCGACCAGCTTCCATTCTCCAACAGCAGGGGATTATACAGAGAGCTGTGTGTGTGTGTGTGTGTGTGTGTGTGTGTGTGTGTGTGTGTGTGTGTGTGTGTGTGTGTGTGTGTGTGTGTGTGTGTGTGTGTGTGTGTGTGTGTGTGTGTGTGTGTGTGTGTGTGTGTGTGTGTGTGTGTAAGTGGTCTTAATTGCGGCTGCTCTCTCTCTCTCTGGCTTGGTTGCGTTTGATTTGTGAGTCATGCGAGGCAGAGGGGAGGTGCCGGTGTGAATGGTGATAAGGACACAATCTCTACTGCCATTGTTGTGTGTTACGCACTAATTGAATGTTGATGAGGTTTTTGCCTCTGTGCATATCCATGTGTGTGTGTGTATGGAAAGGCACTCATGCATTGGTATTTTGTGTGTGTGTTGGATCAATAAGCTATCATAACAGAACAGTTGGCTCTGCCTGCATCAGCTCCCCGTAGACACTGTGTGTGTGTGTGTGTGTGTGTGAGAGAGAGTGTGTGTTTGCAGTGTTGCTGCAGATTCATCTCTGTTTCCTGTCCTCATCTATCCTCCACCCTTCTATCTCCTGTGATTGCTGCAACACACACGCAGAGTCATCATCTCTGTGCTGAGTGGATCATTTGTCGCTTATTTGTGCTTAATATGCAAATCTTCAAAGCAGCGGCTCATAAAATGAGGACTCGGGCTCTCAGGAGGTCCACGAGTCCTTGATCAGACTCCTGGATCAGAGGGGTTGGGGGTTTGGGGGGGTGGGGGGTGGATCTCAGTATCCTTGAGGTGCTTGAGGTTGAAGGGCAGCTGCAGAGAGGAAGCTTGAGAGATAAGTGAGGATGTTGGCGGTCTATTGCTGCGTTCAAGACGACTCGGAAGTCGGAAAAAAACGAGCTCCGAATTGTAAAAAAATGAATTGAACGGCGTCGAACTCTGAAATTACAGGTCGGGAACTCTGGTATCATATCAGAGCTCCGACTTTCTGACTTGACGTCACGACAACATCAAAACATGGCGTCATGCCCTCGTCTTAAACGGTTAGAATTTAGACATTTGAAGTTATTTGTTGAGGTTTGAATGCATATTTTTGTGTATTACTGCAGTTTATACGTTTATATTAAGCTGTGATTGTTGTATGGTGTGAAATTGTGTTCCTCGTATGTGACAGAAATAAGGTTTAACTGTTATCAAGGCTGTAACATTATATGTGCACTCATCTGCAGCGTCTCCTCTCCTCCAGAATAAACATCATTTACTGCTGCATTGATTTTTCATATTCAGCTCTGAGCCACAAGACGCCAAACTTCCTTCAGGTATCCATGTTTTTTTTCTTCCGAGTTCCTGCAGCGTGAACGCAATGATGTCGGAAGTCGGAAATTTCCGAGTTGGGAATCCCGACCTCCGAGTTGTTATGAACGCAGCATCAGTGTACATGAAGTGCACATTAGGTTTAAGGGGAAGTCACGGTTTTTAAGGATTTGTTTAAGGAAGATTACGAGGTCTAAATGTGTTCTTAAAGCTATGCCTTTATTGTAGATAATTGCAAGGAGATATGTGGACTCTTCCAGATGTGAGAAAGTCTTGGACAAGGCTGCAGACATCGATGAAGAGGATTGGAGGTTCAAGAGGTGGTTGACAATGTTTTTTTTGAGGATCCAGGTTGAGGTGCACATGTAAAGTTGAAGTACACAGAAGTCAATGTGTTTAAGAAGGTTCCATGAAGCTTGAGAGGTCTGAATATGCAAATACGGATTCTTAAAGCCACGACTTCAAGTCTTACAGGACTCCTTAAGATCTTTTAAAGGGAATCTGAGGAGGTCTTTGGAGTCTTTATAGAGGATGAAGGATGTGAGAAAGTCCTAGAAATCTTTGACAAGGCCACAGACACGAGGACGAGGACCATCTTGAAGGAAACTCCAGAGGTGGCTCAAGATGTTGAAGGTTTTGACCAGGTGAAGGGTCAGACGGCCTTTAGAGGAATGGAAGTGTCTTTGGGGATTCAGAATTATCTTCTGCACCAAAGGCTCTTGATGATTGTTTATATATTTAAGGTGGATGACATGTCCTCTCATAAGTGGAAGCCACCACTCATTTGCCTTTGAGATTACATTCAAGAAGACTCCAGAGCTCTTTGAAGAAATTGCATTAGTTGTGGAAGCCAAAAGGTCTTTGGGAAGAATCAGGACTACCGCAAAGGGTGTCCCAGTTCTGCTTTAGGAGGTTTTGGTCTCTGTGGAGGTCAGTAATGTTTGAAACATGCTTGAGGGGCAAGGTTCAGTTCCCAAAGAAAGGTTGAGTGGGTGGATGAGGCCCTGATAGAGGTTACATACACAAGTTGAGATGGTATTCGATGAGGAGCATTGTCGAATCCACCCGAATTTGAAACAGAAAGATGTTGAAGGATTTTGGAGGGAGGATTGACAGCATTGTTGGGAAGGTAGCTACATATAGACAAGAGTCTATTAAAACGTTGTGTCTGCTGCTAAGGATCTCATCATCATTAAGGAAGTCAAAGGGTTTTTAAGAATCCAGAAGTTCTTGGCGCACTTACTTACTTGCTGAAGTGTAGAGAAGGTAAATGTAAAGGAGGTTTTGGTCCTCCTTGAGGACCAAAATAAGGTGGAGGATAAGGACTTCTAATCCTGGCTAGTTTTGTTTAAATATCTATGTGCACTGTTGTCTATGACTACTGTAGCTGTGCACGTTTGGGTATGTAGCCTATGCGCATATGTTCGTATATGTATATGTACATACATCTGTGTGTGAGAATGTGTGATAGTACGCATGTAATCTTGTTTCTTGCACATGCATTGTCTTTGTTTCTGTCTCTGCTCTGTGAAGCACTTTGGACGACTGTCACAGGTCTTTTTAACTGTGCTATATAAATAAAAGTGAACTTGAACTTGAGAACATCCAGAGGTCTCTGAAGATGGTTTGAATGTCTACCAAGATGTTGTTGGGCATTTAAGAGATGCCTTCTAGAGGTCCATGATAATGTCCCATAGGTGTTTAAGGAGAAGATCCAGAGTCCTAGTGAAGGACTCGCCAGTTCTTGAGCTGCTTCCGTCTTATTCACGGAAACAGATTCAGGGATTCAGAAGTGAGAATGAGGGATTTCAAGAAGTCTGTGTCTGATTTTACAAAGAAGAAAGGATCGATGGTTGGAGAGATTCAAGATGTTTTAAAGGTTCTTCAGTAAAGTGAAGTGAAAAGTCCTTAAGGTGGATCACAGGTACCCAGGTGTCAGAGGAGGTTGTGGGGAGTATGTAATGAAATTATGGGCTGGATATTTGTGTTTTACATGGTTCCCAAGGTGATTTGGGGTTTTGTCAGCGATCCAGATTTGTCTGCAATCAAGGGAAACAATTACCTTACTTTCTGGACTCTAAGCCGCTACTTTTCTCCGCCCCGGTGTCTCAGCTCTCGTCTCTGCACCGCAACACAAACGTAACGCGCTCCCTAACCCGTAATCTTTTGTTTATGACAGTTTAGACGACACAAACACACACGCCGTAACATGGTATATGTTATGTAATAATAATAATGAATGAATAATGGGTTACATTTATATAGCGCTTTTTCACGATACCCAAAGCGCTTTACAGAAACCATTATTCATTCATACCACATTCACACCGGTGGTGGTAAACTACGTGTGTAGCCACAGCTGCCCTGGGGCAGACTGACGGAAGCGTGGCTGCCATTTCGCGCCAAACGGACCCTCTGACCACCACCATGATCATTCATACGCATTCACACGAGGCAAGTTGGGTAAGGTGTCTTGCCCAAGGACACTACGACAGAGACTGGGACAGACAGAGCGGGATTCGAACCGCCAACCCTCTGATTATTGGACGACCCGCTCTACCGCCTGAGCCACTGCCTCCACCGCTCCAGTTATTGATTTATCACCGGCTTTGTTGTCAACAGATGCACATGGGGGAGAGGAGCGTAACCACAACAGACTGTCACAGTTCTACTGTCTTTCTGTGTAAATATCTCATGTTACAACATGAAAACCTGACGCTTAGATTCAACTGCAGCCTAGATAGTATGTATTTTCGGTAACACTTTACTTGAAGGTATCGTCATAAGACTGACATGAAACTGTCATGAACGTGTCATAAACATTATGTCAATGTCATAACGTTGTCATTAAGTGTCATTGGGTTTTTGTAGGTTTAGGGTTAATGACTTAATGAGGGTTAGGGTTAGGTTGTTTGTAGGTTTAGGGTTAGGGTTAGGGTTAACCGAATGACACTTAATGACAACGTTATGACATTGACATAATGTTTATGACACGTTCATGACTGTGTCATGTCAGTCTTATGACGATACCTTCAAGTAAAGTGTTACCGTATTTTCTTTTACAATGTAGCTGGTGCAGCTGATACTCAGGTGGCTCTATAGTCTGGAAAGTAGGGTAATGAGATTATGGGCTGGATATTTGTGTTTTACATGGTTCCCAAGGTGATTTGGGTTTTTGTCTGCACTCAGGGGAAACAATGAAGTTGAGTCGTCACCATACCGGGCCTTTGCTGTCCGTCACCCTGCCCGGCGATCTCAGTGGCTTCTTTTAAACCTCTTCTTAAAACTCACTTTTATCCATTAGCCTTCTCTTAATTTAGTTTTAATTCTGTTTTATCATTATTGTATGATTACTTTGTTGTGGGTAGGTGATTTTATAATTTTAAGTCCAATTTTATTTCTCAGGTGGTTTTATTATGTTGTTGCCAGGAAATTGTATTTGACCTGTTTTATTTCTGTTGTTATTGTACAGCACCTTGTAACTTGTTTTTGAAAGGTGCTATATAAATAAAGTTGTTATTATTATTATTATTATTATGTGGCCAGATGTTGGATATGAAGCTTGTTGATGATGATGATGATGGTCCGAACTACAAAACGGAGCAGGATGAAGCTGCAGGTCCGGTCGGTGTTTTGGTGTTTGTGGATTTGTCCGTCTTCAGAAAGCAGTAATGAGTCTGTAAGTTTCCATTCCGGGAGGAGGGTTGGCATGGAGCGAGGAGGAAAAATAGATTTAGATGGAGTGAGAGAGATGGATGAGAGGGAGAGAGGGGGAAGAGGGGGAAGGGGGGAGGAGGGGGGAGGCTGAGCAGCAGCAGCAGGAGGAAGAGGAGGGGGAAGAGATGAGAGAGGGAGAGGGAGTAATCGAGGTTGGAGAGTATAACGGAGCTGCTCGTCGTTCTCTGCCTCAGTATCACAGCAGCCAGCTGACACACACACACACACACACACACATCTCGTTCTCTGGATATCGGAGCGTTACCACACACACACACTCACACACACTCACACACACACAGTCACACTTACTCAACGACACATGTGGATTTACCGCGGTGTGTGTGAAGACTGAAGTATGGACGATGTTGCCACCGGGTTCGTAGCTCTGCTCTCTCACTATCTGTGTGTGTGTTTGTGTGTGTGAGAGTGCACAACAGCTGACTGAGATGGTGTGTGTACATATGTGTGTGTGTGTGTGTGTGACTCCACTATGTTCTTGTCAATACATTGAGTCCAGGTAGAGGTCACCTTTAACCTGTCTCCATGTCGGTCTTCTCCTGCTCATCTGACTACACACACACACACACACACACACACACACACACACACACACACACACACACACACACACACACACACATACACAGTGTGCAGACCTCTACAAATTAGGGTTATGCTGCATTGTTTCTGTGTGTGTGTGTGCAGTGAGACAGAAAACACCATGTAATGATTCGTTCAACTGTTTGGTCAAGGTGTGTGTGTGTGTGTATATATGTGTGTGTGCATGTGTGTGTGTGGTGATGACTTGGCGGGCTCCCCAGGTGACGATGCATCACTCATTCAGCCTCCCGACCCGGCACACAATAACACACTAACACACACAATAACACACTATAACACACTAACACACTAACACACACTATAACACACTAACACACACAATAACACACACACTAACACACTAACACACACACTCTCTCTCTGTGTCTCTTAGTATTTTTGTCTGTGTCAACTTCAAAAGGAAACTCACCGTCTGAATAACATCCATTATTGAGAAGAGGAAGCAGAATGTTGTTGGTTCAGTTCAGGTGAACAGCAGCTAATGTAATGTGCTGTTTATCCCAATATTATATGATAATGATGTTGATATTATATATTATACAGCGTTAAAGCCCCAGTGTGTAACTTATTTGTCTTTTTATGATCAAAAATCAAACCTGTCTTTCATAAATCCGTATTTCACTGAAGGTGAATCACAGCTGCTACAAATGAAAGCTTTCTGGTTCCTTAGAATGAGTTGTTACAAGTCGTGTAGTTAAAGCAGAAGTAAGGTGAATGTTTGTGTTAATATAAGTCTTAAATAGTTGTATCTTCCGACAGCAATCACTTCTATAGAGTGTTTGGTCTGAAACACGGGTCTGTCAGTCACTCTGCTCTGCTCTGAGCCCAGGAGAAAACTTTCCTTGTATCCTACAACCTTTATCCAATGAGGAGAGAGAACGGCATAAAGGGGCAGTCCTCTCTGTGTGTGCAGCCAAGGGATGCGCCTGAATGTGGTGACGTAGGGACGAGGACTGTTATGGTGCGTTCAAGGCAACCCGTAACTCGCGTTTTTCCGACCTGTGAAGTCGTACCAGTTCGATCTGGTACGAGTTCACGGGTCAGAAGTTACGAGTGGCCGTTATAGTGACTTTCACAGGTAAAACAGGTCGGAGAAACACGAGTGGGTTGCCTGGAACGCTACAAAGTCGTAAGTTGTGACTTGAAGCTGTAATTTACGGTTTCAAAAGCCTGCCTGGAACGCAGCATTAGCCAAAACCACCGGATTGCTTACTTCTGCTTTAAGCAATATCACACGAGAGGGAGTGCTGTTGTACTGTATATCAGCACGGGTGTGATTCGGTTGTAGGCACGAGGCCGCAGGCCGCAGGCACACCCGTTTTCAGTACTTTTTGTGTGAATGTTTGGTAATTAAAGTTATTTTGTCTGTAAAAAGAAACAGAAAAAAAGTCAGAGTTGTTAAACTGATGTTATACTGATGTTATACTGGTGCTAAAGTGGAGTTATACTGGTGTTATACCGTTGTTATATCGTTGTTATACTGTTGTTATATACTGATGTTATACTGGTGTTATACTAATGTATCAGTGTTATACCAGTGTTATGCCGTTGTTATATACTGGTGTTATATTGTTGTTATACTGGTGTTACTCTGGTACTGGTGACGGTGATACTTCGGCTGCTTCTCTGTGTTTGTCAGCTCAGAAACTCCTCTGCTGCCAGTCTGTGGTTGTTGCTAACTGGACCGAAGTCTAGTGCTGGTAGATTAATGCCCCCTCCCTCAGGGAGTGTGTGTGTGTGTGTGTGTGTGTGTGTGTGTGTGTGTGTGTGTGTGTGTGTGTGTGTGTGTGTGTGTGTGTGTGTGTGTGTGTGTGTGTGTGTGTGTAGCAGCAGCAGGCTGAGCTACTGTTGCATTGCAGTGACCTCCAGGAGCTACTGCAGCAGCAGCAGCACTGCTCCACACACAGAGGGAGGGTAGCAGCCCCCCCCCCCCCCCCCCCCCCCCCAGAGGGAGGATGGATTCAGTCGTTCCTTCCTCACCAGTGAAACATCAAACGGCGTCTGTGTGAACCAATCAGAGCAGAGCGACGTCTCACCTGCAGCTGCTCCATGTGTTCTGTTCTCTCTAATGAAGCTTCTCTTCTCAGTGTGGGAACATGGTTTTATTCTCTCTGTGTGTCCACACTCTGGATGCTTTCTGACATACCCAGAGGTTACATCGGTGTGTGTGTGTGTGTGTGTTCTTGTACATGCTACGTTGTGAGGACCGGAACGAGTTTTTAACCAACAGACTGAGAACATTTTTGGGAAGTGTCCTCACTGTTTCCAAGGGCTGTTTGAGGGTTAAGATGTTAGATTATAATTAGGTTTAAATGAGGTTTAGAGTAATGGTTAAGTTTAGGCATTTGTTTTGGATGGTTAAGGTTAGGGTAAGGGGCTAGGGAATACATTATCTCAATGACATGTCCTCACAAAGATAGATTTACAAGGATGTGTGTGTGTGTGTGTGTGTGATGGTGGGGCAATCTACTGCAGGGAGTCGATCTCCCACCCTCTGATAGAACAAGCAGACACACACACACACACACACACACAGGTAAACATTGTCCTATTTTCACCCTCCATGGCACATTACTACAACTGCCAGTTACATTAACATCACACACACACACACACACACACACACACACACTCAGGCTGTGTGTGTGTGTGTGTGTGTGTGTGTGTGTGTGTGTGTGTGTGCAGCAGCTGTGGGTGCAGATGGATCAGCTGCTGGGTTTAGTTTTCACGCTGCTGTTCTGCGTCTCTGAGCTGTTTTCATGTCAGACTTTGTAAAATCTCCTTTTTAACGAACAAACAAACAGAAACTCAGAGTCGCTGCTTTTTACCTGGACCAACACAACACGACACAACACGACACGACACGACACGACACAGCACAACACAACACAGCACAACACAACACAACACAACACAACACAACACAGCACAGCACAGCACAGCACAGCACAGCACGACACGACACGACACGACACGACACGACACGACACGACACGACACGACACAGCACAACACAACACAGCACAACACAACACAACACAACACAACACAACACAACACAGCACAGCACAGCACAGCACAGCACGACACGACACGACACGACACGACACGACACAGCACAACACAACACAACACGGCACGGCACGACACGACACGACACGACACGACACGACACGACACAGCACGACACGACACAGCACGACACGACACAGCACGACACAACACGACACAACACGGCACGGCACAGCACGACACAGCACAACACAACACGACACGACACGACACAGCACGACACAACACGACACAACACAACACAACACGACACGGCACGACACGACACGACACGACACGACACGACACAACACGGCACAACACAACACAACACAACACGGCACGACACGACACGACACGACACAACACGGCACGACACGACACGACACGACACGACACGACACGACACGACACGACACAGCACGACACAGCACGACACAACACGACACAGCACGACACGACACGACACGACACGACACGACACAGCACGACACGACACGACACTGTGTCGTGTCGTGTCGTGTCGTGTCGTGTCGTGTCGTGTCGTGTCGTGTCGTGCCGTGTTGTGTCGTGTCGTGTCGTGTCGTGCCGTGTTGTGTTGTGTTGTGTTGTGCCGTGTTGTGTCGTGACACAGCACGACACGACACGACACGACACAACACAACACGACACGACACAGCACGACACGGCACGACACAACACGACACAACACGACACGACACGACACAACACGACACGACACGACACAGCACGACACGGCACGACACGACACAGCACGGCACAGCACGACACAACACGGCACGACACAACACGACACGACACAACACGGCACGACACGACACGACACAGCACGACACGACACGACACGACACAACACGACACAACACGACACGACACAGCACGACACGGCACGACACAACACGACACAACACGACACGACACGACACAGCACGACCGGCACGACACGACACGACACAGCACGGCACAGCACGACACAACACGGCACGACACAACACGACACGACACAACACGGCACGACACGACACGACACGACACAACACGACACAACACGACACAACACGACACGACACAGCACGACACGGCACGACACAACACGACACAACACGACACGACACAACACAACACGACACAACACGACACGACACGACACGACACGACACAGCACGACCGGCACGACACGACACGACACAGCACGGCACAGCACGACACAACACGGCACGACACAACACGACACGACACAACACGGCACGACACGACACGACACGACACAACACGACACAACACGACACAACACGACACGACACGACACGACACAACACAGCACGACACGACACGACACAACACAACACGACACAACACGACACGACACGACACAGCACGACACGGTGTTGTTGTGTCACGACACGACACAACACAGCACGACACAGCACGACACGACACGACACGACACAACACAACACGACACGACACAGCACGACACGGCACGACACAACACGACACAACACGACACGACACGACACAACACGACACGACACGACACGACACAGCACGGCACAGCACGACACAACACGGCACGACACAACACGACACGACACAACACGGCACGACACAACACGACACGACACGACACGGCACGACACGACACGACACGACACAACACAGCACGACACAACACGACACAACACGACACGACACAACACAACACGACACAACACGACACGACACGACACAGCACGACACGGCACGACACGACACAGCACGGCACAGCACGACACAACACGGCACGACACAACACGACACGACACAACACGGCACGACACAACACGACACGACACGACACAACACGACACGACACAACACGACACGACACAACACGGCACGACACAACACGACACGGCACGACACAACACGACACGACACAACACAGCACGACACAACACGACACAACACGACACGACACGACACGACACAGCACGACACGGCACGACACAACACGACACAACACGACACGACACAACACAACACGACACAACACGACACAACGACACAACCAACACAACGACACAACCAACACAACGACACAACGACACAACCAACACAACGACACAACGACACAACGACACAACCAACACAACGACACAACGACACAACGACACAATGACACAACCAACACAACGACACAACGACACAACCAACACAACGACACAACCAACACAACGACACAACCAACACAACGACACACCGACACAACCAACACAACGACACAACCAACACAACGACACAACCAACACAACGACACAACCAACACAACGACACAACCAACACAACGACACAACGACACAACGACACAACCAACACAACGACACAACGACACAACGACACAACGACACAACCAACACACCGACACAACCAACACAACGACACAACCAACACAACGACACAACCAACACAACGACACACCGACACAACGACACAACGACACAACCAACACAACGACACAACCAACACAACGACACAACGACACAACGACACAACGACACAACGACACAACCAACACAACGACACAACGACACAACCAACACAACGACACAACGACACAACGACACAACCAACACAACGACACAACGACACAACGACACAATGACACAACCAACACAACGACACAATGACACAATGACACAACGACACAACGACACAACGACACAACCAACACAACGACACAATGACACAATGACACAACGACACAACGACACAATGACACAATGACACAATGACACAATGACACAACCAACACAATGACACAATGACACAATGACACAACCAACACAACGACACAACGACACAATGACACAATGACACAACCAACACAATGACACAATGACACAATGACACAACCAACACAATGACACAATGACACAACCAACACAATGACACAATGACACAACGACACAACCAACACAATGACACAATGACACAATGACACAACCAACACAACGACACAACGACACAATGACACAACCAACACAACGACACAACGACACAATGACACAATGACACAACCAACACAATGACACAATGACACAATGACACAACCAACACAATGACACAATGACACAACCAACACAATGACACAATGACACAACGACACAACCAACACAATGACACAATGACACAATGACACAACCAACACAACGACACAACGACACAATGACACAACCAACACAACGACACAATGACACAATGACACAACCAACACAATGACACAATGACACAATGACACAACCAACACAACGACACAATGACACAATGACACAACCAACACAATGACACAATGACACAATGACACAACCAACACAATGACACAATGACACAATGACACAACCAACACAATGACACAATGACACAATGACACAACCAACACAATGACACAATGACACAACGACACAACCAACACAACGACACAATGACACAATGACACAACCAACACAATGACACAATGACACAATGACACAACCAACACAACGACACAATGACACAATGACACAACCAACACAATGACACAATGACACAATGACACAACCAACACAATGACACAATGACACAATGACACAACCAACACAATGACACAATGACACAATGACACAATGACACAACGACACAACGACACAATGACACAATGACACAATGACACAACGACACAACGACACAACGACACAATGACACAATGACACAACCAACACAACGACACAACCAACACAACGACACAATGACACAATGACACAATGACACAACCAACACAACCAACACAACGACACAACGACACAATGACACAATGACACAACGACACAACGACACAATGACACAATGACACAACCAACACAACGACACAATGACACAACCAACACAACGACACAACGACACAATGACACAATGACACAACCAACACAACGACACAATGACACAATGACACAATGACACAACCAACACAACGACACAATGACACAATGACACAATGACACAACCAACACAATGACACAATGACACAATGACACAATGACACAACGACACAACGACACAATGACACAATGACACAATGACACAACGACACAACGACACAACGACACAATGACACAATGACACAACGACACAACGACACAACGACACAATGACACAACGACACAATGACACAACGACACAACCAACACAACGACACACCGACACAACGACACAACAACACACCGACACACCGACACAACGACACAACGACACAACGACACAACGACACAACGACACAACGACACACCGACACAACGACACAACAACACAACGACACAACGACACAACGACACAACGACACAACGACACAACAACACAATGACACAACGACACAACCAACACACCGACACAACCAACACAACGACACAACCAACACAACGACACAACCAACACAACGACACAACCAACACAACGACACACCGACACAACGACACAACGACACAACCAACACAACGACACAACGACACACCGACACAACGACACAACGACACAACCAACACAACGACACAACGACACAACGACACAATGACACAACGACACAACAACACAATGACACAACGACACAACCAACACAACGACACAACCAACACAACGACACAACCAACACAACGACACAACCAACACAACGACACACCGACACAACGACACAACGACACAACCAACACAACGACACAACGACACAACGACACAACCAACACAACGACACAACGACACACCGACACAACCAACACAACGACACAACGACACAACGACACAACCAACACAACGACACAACGACACAACGACACAACCAACACAACGACACAACCAACACAACGACACAACCAACACAACGACACAACCAACACAACGACACAACCAACACACCGACACAACGACACAACCAACACAACCAACACAACGACACAACGACACAACGACACAACGACACAATGACACAACGACACAACCAACACAACGACACACCGACACAACGACACAACAACACACCGACACACCGACACAACGACACAACGACACAACGACACAACGACACAACAACACACCGACACAACGACACAACAACACAACGACACAACGACACAACGACACAACGACACAACGACACAACAACACAATGACACAACGACACAACCAACACACCGACACAACCAACACAACGACACAACGACACAACGACACAACGACACAACGACACAACCAACACAACGACACGACACGACACAGCACAGCACGACACAGCACGACACAGCACGACACGACACAGCACGACACGACACGACACGACACAGCACGACACGACACGACACAGCACGACACGACACGACACGACACGACACGACACGACACAGCACAGCACGACACAGCACGACACAGCACGACACAGCACGACACGACACGACACGACACAGCACGACACGACACGACACAGCACGACACGACACGACACGACACAGCACAGCACGACACAACACGACACAGCACAGCACGACACAGCACGACACGACACGACACAGCACGACACGACACGACACAGCACAGCACGACACAGCACGACACGACACAGCACAGCACGACACAGCACGACACGACACGACACGACACGACACAGCACAGCACGACACAGCACGACACGACACAGCACAGCACGACACAGCACGACACGACACGACACAGCACAGCACGACACGACACAGCACAGCACGACACAGCACGACACGACACGACACAGCACGACACGACACGACACAGCACGACACGACACGACACAGCACAGCACGACACGACACAGCACGACACGACACGACACAGCACGACACGACACGACACAGCACGACACGACACGACACGACACAGCACAGCACGACACGACACGACACAGCACAGCACGACACAACACGACACAGCACAGCACGACACAGCACGACACGACACGACACGACACAGCACAACACGACACGACACGACACAGCACGACACGACACGACACGACACAGCACGACACGACACAGCACGACACGACACGACACGACACGACACAGCACGACACGACACAGCACGACACGACACAGCACGACACAGCACGACACGACACGACACGACACGACACAACACAGCACGACACAACACGACACGACACGACACAGCACGACACAACACGACACGACACGACACAGCACGACACGACACGACACGACACGACACAGCACGACACGACACGACACGACACAGCACGACACGACACGACACGACACGACACAGCACAGCACAACACGACACGACACAGCACGACACAACACGACACGACACAGCACGACACGACACGACACGACACGACACGACACGACACGACACGACACAGCACAGCACGACACAGCACGACACGACACAGCACAGCACGACACGACACGACACGACACAACACAACACGACACAGCACAGCACGACACAGCACGACACAACACAACACGACACAACACAACACGACACAGCACAGCACGACACAGCACAGCACGACACAGCACGACACAACACAGCACGACACGACACAGCACAGCACGACACAGCACGACACAACACAGCACGACACAACACAACACGACACAGCACAGCACGACACAGCACGACACGACACAGCACGACACGACACGACACAGCACAGCACGACACGACACGACACAGCACAGCACGACACAGCACGACACGACACAGCACAGCACGACACAGCACGACACGACACGACACAGCACAGCACGACACGACACGACACGACACAGCACGACACGACACGACACAGCACGACACGACACGACACGACACAGCACAGCACGACACGACACGACACGACACGACACGACACAGCACAGCACGACACGACACGACACAGCACGACACGACACGACACAGCACGACACGACACAGCACGACACGACACGACACGACACGACACGACACGACACAGCACAGCACGACACAGCACGACACAGCACGACACAGCACAGCACGACACAGCACGACACAGCACGACACGACACGACACGACACGACACGACACAGCACGACACAGCACGACACGACACAGCACGACACGACACAGCACGACACGACACGACACGACACGACACGACACGACACGACACAGCACAGCACGACACAGCACGACACAGCACGACACAGCACAGCACGACACAGCACGACACAGCACGACACGACACGACACAGCACGACACGACACAGCACGACACGACACAGCACGACACAGCACGACACGACACGACACGACACAGCACGACACGACACAGCACGACACGACACAACACAACACGACACGACACGACACGACACGACACGACACAGCACGACACGACACGACACAGCACGACACGACACGACACGACACGACACGACACAGCACGACACGACACGACACAGCACAGCACGACACGACACAGCACAGCACGACACAGCACGACACGACACGACACGACACGACACAGCACGACACGACACGACACAGCACAGCACGACACGACACAGCACAGCACGACACAGCACGACACGACACGACACGACACGACACGACACAGCACGACACGACACAGCACGACACGACACAGCACGACACGACACAGCACGACACGACACAGCACGACACGACACGACACGACACGACACAACACAGCACGACACAACACGACACGACACGACACAGCACGACACAACACGACACGACACGACACAGCACGACACGACACGACACGACACGACACAGCACGACACGACACGACACAGCACGACACGACACGACACAGCACAGCACGACACGACACGGCACGACACGACACGACACGACACGGCACGACACAGCACGACACGACACGACACAGCACGACACGACACGACACAGCACAGCACGACACGACACGACACGACACAGCACGACACGACACGACACAGCACAGCACGACACGACACAGCACGACACAACACGACACGACACAGCACGACACGACACGACACAACACAGCACGACACGACACAGCACGACACAACACGACACGACACAGCACGACACGACACGACACGACACAACACAGCACAGCACAACACAACACAACACGACACGACACGACACAGCACAGCACAACACAACACGACACGACACGACACAACACAACACAATGACACAACGACACAACCAACACAACGACACAACCAACACAACGACACAACCAACACAACGACACAACCAACACAACGACACACCGACACAACGACACAACGACACAACCAACACACCGACACAACGACACAACGACACAACCAACACAACGACACAACGACACAACGACACAACCAACACAACGACACAACAACACAATGACACAACCAACACAACGACACAACCAACACACCGACACAACGACACAACGACACAACGACACAACGACACAACCAACACAACGACACAACCAACACACCGACACAACGACACAACGACACAACGACACAACGACACAACGACACAACCACACAACGACACAACCACACAACGACACAACGACACAACCAACACAACGACACAACGACACAACCACACAACCAACACAACGACACAACCAACACAACGACACAACGACACAACGACACAACGACACAACCAACACAACGACACAACGACACAACCACACAACCAACACAACGACACAACGACACAACGACACAACCAACACAACGACACAACCAACACAACGACACAACCAACACAACGACACAACGACACAACGACACAACCAACACAACGACACAACGACACAACGACACAACGACACAACCAACACACCGACACAACCAACACAACGACACAACCAACACAACGACACAACCAACACAACGACACAACCAACACAACGACACACCGACACAACGACACAACGACACAACCAACACAACGACACAACGACACAACGACACAACCAACACAACGACACAACGACACACCGACACAACGACACAACGACACAACCAACACAACGACACAACGACACAACGACACAACGACACAACGACACAACCACACAACGACACAACGACACAACGACACAACCACACAACCACACAACCAACACAACGACACAACCAACACAACGACACAACCACACAACGACACAACCACACAACGACACAACGACACAACGACACAACCACACAACGACACAACCAACACAACGACACAACGACACAACCACACAACCAACACAACGACACAACCAACACAACGACACAACGACACAACGACACAACGACACAACGACACAACCACACAACGACACAACCAACACAACGACACAACGACACAACCACACAACCAACACAACGACACAACGACACAACGACACAACCAACACAACGACACAACCAACACAACGACACAACCAACACAACGACACAACGACACAACGACACAACCAACACAACGACACAACGACACAACGACACAACGACACAACCAACACACCGACACAACCAACACAACGACACAACCAACACAACGACACAACCAACACAACGACACAACCAACACAACGACACACCGACACAACGACACAACGACACAACCAACACAACGACACAACCAACACAACGACACAACGACACAACGACACAACGACACAACCAACACAACGACACAACGACACAACCAACACAACGACACAACGACACAACGACACAACCAACACAACGACACAACGACACAACGACACAATGACACAACCAACACAACGACACAATGACACAATGACACAACGACACAACGACACAACGACACAACCAACACAACGACACAATGACACAACGACACAACCAACACAACGACACAACGACACAATGACACAACCAACACAACGACACAACGACACAACGACACAACGACACAACGACACAACGACACACCCAACACAACGACACAACCAACACAACGACACAATGACACAATGACACAATGACACAACCAACACAACGACACAACGACACAATGACACAATGACACAACCAACACAACGACACAATGACACAATGACACAACGACACAACGACACAATGACACAATGACACAATGACACAATGACACAACCAACACAACGACACAATGACACAATGACACAATGACACAATGACACAACCAACACAACGACACAACGACACAATGACACAATGACACAACCAACACAATGACACAATGACACAATGACACAACCAACACAATGACACAATGACACAACCAACACAATGACACAATGACACAACGACACAACCAACACAATGACACAATGACACAATGACACAACCAACACAATGACACAATGACACAACGACACAACCAACACAATGACACAATGACACAATGACACAACCAACACAACGACACAACCAACACAACGACACAATGACACAATGACACAACCAACACAACGACACAATGACACAACCAACACAACGACACAATGACACAATGACACAACCAACACAATGACACAATGACACAATGACACAACCAACACAATGACACAATGACACAATGACACAACCAACACAATGACACAATGACACAATGACACAACCAACACACCGACACAACGACACAACGACACAATGACACAACCAACACAATGACACAATGACACAATGACACAACCAACACAATGACACAATGACACAATGACACAACCAACACAATGACACAATGACACAATGACACAACCAACACAATGACACAATGACACAATGACACAACCAACACAATGACACAATGACACAATGACACAACCAACACAATGACACAATGACACAATGACACAACCAACACAATGACACAATGACACAATGACACAACCAACACAATGACACAATGACACAATGACACAACCAACACAATGACACAATGACACAATGACACAACCAACACAATGACACAATGACACAATGACACAACCAACACAATGACACAATGACACAATGACACAACCAACACAATGACACAATGACACAATGACACAACCAACACAATGACACAATGACACAATGACACAACCAACACACCGACACAATGACACAATGACACAACCAACACAACGACACAATGACACAATGACACAACCAACACAATGACACAATGACACAATGACACAACCAACACAATGACACAATGACACAATGACACAACCAACACAATGACACAATGACACAATGACACAATGACACAACGACACAACGACACAACGACACAATGACACAATGACACAATGACACAATGACACAACCAACACAATGACACAATGACACAATGACACAATGACACAACGACACAATGACACAATGACACAATGACACAATGACACAACCAACACAATGACACAATGACACAATGACACAATGACACAACGACACAACGACACAACGACACAACGACACAACGACACAATGACACAATGACACAACCAACACAATGACACAATGACACAATGACACAATGACACAACGACACAACGACACAACGACACAACGACACAACGACACAATGACACAACCAACACAACGACACAACCAACACAACGACACAATGACACAATGACACAATGACACAACCAACACAACCAACACAACGACACAACGACACAATGACACAATGACACAACCAACACAACGACACAATGACACAATGACACAATGACACAACGACACAACGACACAATGACACAATGACACAATGACACAACGACACAACGACACAACGACACAACCAACACAATGACACAATGACACAATGACACAATGACACAACGACACAATGACACAATGACACAATGACACAATGACACAACGACACAACGACACAATGACACAATGACACAATGACACAACGACACAACGACACAACGACACAACCAACACAATGACACAACGACACAATGACACAACCAACACAACGACACAATGACACAATGACACAATGACACAACGACACAACGACACAATGACACAATGACACAATGACACAACGACACAACGACACAACGACACAACCAACACAATGACACAATGACACAATGACACAACGACACAACGACACAACGACACAACGACACAACGACACAATGACACAATGACACAACCAACACAATGACACAATGACACAATGACACAATGACACAACGACACAACGACACAACGACACAACGACACAATGACACAATGACACAACGACACAACGACACAACGACACAACGACACAATGACACAACCAACACAACGACACAACCAACACAACGACACAATGACACAATGACACAATGACACAACCAACACAACCAACACAACGACACAACGACACAATGACACAATGACACAACCAACACAACGACACAATGACACAATGACACAATGACACAACGACACAACGACACAATGACACAATGACACAATGACACAACGACACAACGACACAACGACACAACCAACACAACGACACAACGACACAACGACACAACGACACAACGACACAACGACACAACAACACACCGACACACCGACACAACGACACAACGACACAACGACACAACGACACAACGACACAACGACACAACAACACAATGACACAACGACACAACCAACACACCGACACAACCAACACAACGACACAACCAACACAACGACACAACCAACACAACGACACAACCAACACAACGACACAACCAACACAACGACACAACCAACACAACGACACAACCAACACAACGACACAACGACACACCGACACAACGACACAACGACACAACCACACAACGACACAACGACACAACGACACAACGACACAACGACACAACCAACACAACGACACAACGACACACCGACACAACGACACAACGACACAACCAACACAACGACACAACGACACACCGACACAACGACACAACGACACAACCAACACAACGACACAACGACACAACAACACAATGACACAACGACACAACAACACAATGACACAACGACACAACCAACACAACGACACAACCAACACAACGACACAACCAACACAACGACACAACCAACACAACGACACACCGACACAACGACACAACGACACAACCAACACAACGACACAACGACACAACGACACAACCAACACAACGACACAACGACACACCGACACAACCAACACAACGACACAACGACACAACGACACAACCAACACAACGACACAACGACACAACCAACACAACGACACAACCAACACAACGACACAACCAACACAACGACACAACGACACACCGACACAACGACACAACGACACAACCAACACAACGACACAACCAACACAACGACACAACCAACACAACGACACAACCAACACAACGACACAACCAACACACCGACACAACGACACAACCAACACAACCAACACAACGACACAACGACACAACGACACAACCAACACAACGACACAACGACACACCGACACAACGACACAACGACACAACCAACACAACGACACAACAACACAATGACACAACCAACACAACGACACAACCAACACACCGACACAACGACACAACGACACAACGACACAACGACACAACCAACACAACGACACAACCAACACACCGACACAACGACACAACGACACAACGACACAACGACACAACGACACAACCACACAACGACACAACGACACAACGACACAACGACACAACCAACACAACGACACAACGACACAACCACACAACCAACACAACGACACAACCAACACAACGACACAACGACACAACGACACAACGACACAACGACACAACCAACACAACGACACAACGACACAACCACACAACCAACACAACGACACAACCAACACAACGACACAACGACACAACGACACAACCAACACAACGACACAACGACACAACGACACAACGACACAACCAACACACCGACACAACCAACACAACGACACAACCAACACAACGACACAACCAACACAACGACACAACCAACACAACGACACACCGACACAACGACACAACGACACAACCAACACAACGACACAACCAACACAACGACACAACGACACAACCAACACAACGACACAACGACACACCGACACAACGACACAACGACACAACCAACACAACGACACACCGACACAACGACACAACGACACAACCAACACAACGACACAACGACACAACGACACAACGACACAACGACACAACGACACAACAACACAATGACACAACGACACAACCAACACAACGACACAACCAACACAACGACACAACCAACACAACGACACAACCAACACAACGACACACCGACACAACGACACAACGACACAACGACACAACCAACACAACGACACAACGACACAACGACACAACCAACACAACGACACAACGACACACCGACACAACGACACAACGACACAACCAACACAACGACACAACCAACACAACGACACAACCAACACAACGACACAACCAACACAACGACACAACCAACACACCGACACAACGACACAACCAACACAACCAACACAACGACACAACGACACAACGACACAACCAACACAACGACACAACGACACACCGACACAACGACACAACGACACAACGACACAACGACACAACCAACACAACGACACAACCAACACACCGACACAACGACACAACGACACAACGACACAACCACACAACCACACAACGACACAACGACACAACCAACACAACGACACAACGACACAACCACACAACCAACACAACGACACAACCAACACAACGACACAACGACACAACGACACAACGACACAACGACACAACCAACACAACGACACAACGACACAACCACACAACCAACACAACGACACAACGACACAACGACACAACCAACACAACGACACAACCAACACAACGACACAACCAACACAACGACACAACCAACACAACGACACAACGACACAACGACACAACGACACAACCAACACAACGACACAACGACACAACGACACAACGACACAACCAACACACCGACACAACCAACACAACGACACAACCAACACAACGACACAACCAACACAACGACACAACCAACACAACGACACACCGACACAACGACACAACGACACAACCAACACAACGACACAACCAACACAACGACACAACGACACAACGACACAACGACACAACGACACAACCAACACAACGACACAACGACACAACCAACACAACGACACAACGACACAACGACACAACCAACACAACGACACAACGACACAACGACACAACGACACAATGACACAACCAACACAACGACACAATGACACAATGACACAACGACACAACGACACAACGACACAACCAACACAACGACACAACGACACAATGACACAACGACACAACCAACACAACGACACAATGACACAACGACACAACGACACAACGACACAACCAACACAACGACACAATGACACAATGACACAACCAACACAACGACACAATGACACAATGACACAACGACACAACGACACAACGACACAACCAACACAACGACACAATGACACAATGACACAATGACACAACCAACACAACGACACAATGACACAACGACACGACACGACACGACACGACACGACACGACACGACACGACACGACACGACACAACACAGCACGACACAGCACGACACGACACGACACAGCACAGCACGACACGACACGACACGACACAGCACGACACGACACGACACAGCACGACACGACACGACACGACACAGCACAGCACGACACGACACGACACAGCACGACACGACACGACACGACACAGCACGACACGACACGACACGACACAGCACAGCACGACACAGCACGACACAGCACAGCACGACACAGCACGACACGACACGACACGACACAGCACGACACGACACGACACAGCACGACACGACACGACACAGCACGACACGACACAGCACGACACGACACAGCACGACACGACACGACACGACACGACACGACACGACACAGCACAGCACGACACAGCACGACACAGCACGACACAGCACAGCACGACACAGCACGACACAGCACGACACAGCACAGCACGACACAGCACGACACAGCACGACACGACACGACACAGCACGACACGACACAGCACGACACGACACGACACGACACGACACAGCACGACACGACACGACACGACACGACACGACACGACACGACACGGCACGACACAGCACAGCACGACACGACACAGCACAGCACGACACAGCACGACACGACACGACACGACACGACACAGCACGACACGACACGACACAGCACAGCACGACACGACACAGCACAGCACGACACAGCACGACACGACACGACACGACACGACACGACACAGCACGACACGACACAGCACGACACGACACAGCACGACACGACACAGCACGACACGACACGACACGACACGACACAACACAGCACGACACAACACGACACGACACGACACAGCACGACACAACACGACACGACACGACACAGCACGACACGACACGACACGACACGACACAGCACGACACGACACGACACAGCACAGCACGACACGACACGGCACGACACGACACGACACGACACGACACGACACAGCACGACACGACACGACACAGCACGACACGACACGACACAGCACGACACGACACGACACGACACGACACGACACAGCACAGCACGACACGACACGACACGACACGACACAACACAGCACGACACGACACAGCACGACACAACACGACACGACACAGCACGACACGACACGACACGACACAGCACGACACGACACGACACGACACGACACGACACGACACAGCACAGCACGACACAGCACAACACGACACAACACAGCACGACACAACACGACACAACACGACACGACACGACACGACACAGCACAGCACGACACAACACAGCACGACACAACACAGCACGACACAACACGACACAACACGACACGACACGACACGACACAACACGACACAGCACGACACAACACGACACGACACAGCACGACACAACACGACACAACACAGCACGACACAACACAACACGACACAGCACAGCACGACACAGCACGACACGACACAGCACAGCACGACACAGCACGACACGACACGACACAGCACAGCACGACACGACACGACACAGCACAGCACGACACAGCACGACACGACACAGCACAGCACGACACGACACAACACAGCACAGCACGACACAGCACGACACGACACGACACAGCACAGCACGACACAGCACGACACGACACGACACAGCACAGCACGACACGACACGACACGACACGACACGACACGACACGACACAGCACAGCACGACACGACACAGCACAGCACGACACGACACGACACAGCACAGCACGACACGACACGACACAGCACGACACGACACGACACGACACAGCACGACACGACACGACACGACACAGCACAGCACGACACAGCACGACACAGCACAGCACGACACAGCACGACACGACACGACACGACACAGCACGACACGACACGACACAGCACGACACGACACGACACAGCACGACACGACACAGCACGACACGACACGACACGACACGACCCGACACGACACAGCACAGCACGACACAGCACGACACAGCACGACACAGCACGACACAGCACGACACGACACGACACAGCACGACACGACACAGCACAGCACGACACAGCACGACACAGCACGACACAGCACGACACAGCACGACACGACACGACACGACACGACACGACACAGCACAGCACGACACAGCACGACACAGCACGACACAGCACGACACAGCACGACACAGCACGACACGACACGACACAGCACGACACAGCACGACACGACACGACACGACACGACACGACACGACACAGCACGACACGACACGACACAGCACGACACGACACGACACGACACGACACGACACGACACGACACAGCACAGCACGACACGACACAGCACGACACAACACGACACGACACGACACAGCACGACACAACACGACACGACACGACACAGCACGACACGACACGACACGACACGACACAGCACGACACGACACGACACAGCACAGCACGACACGACACGGCACGACACGACACGACACGACACAGCACGACACGACACGACACAGCACGACACAACACGACACGACACGACACGACACAGCACAGCACGACACGACACGACACGACACGACACAGCACGACACGACACGACACGACACGACACAGCACGACACGACACGACACAGCACAGCACGACACGACACGGCACGACACGACACGACACGACACAGCACGACACGACACGACACAGCACGACACGACACGACACGACACGACACGACACAGCACAGCACGACACGACACGACACGACACGACACAACACAGCACGACACGACACAGCACGACACAACACGACACGACACAGCACGACACGACACGACACGACACGACACGACACGACACGACACGACACGACACGACACGACACAGCACAGCACGACACAGCACAACACGACACAACACAGCACAACACAACACGACACAACACGACACGACACGACACGACACAGCACAGCACGACACAACACAGCACGACACAACACAGCACGACACAACACGACACAACACGACACGACACGACACGACACAACACGACACAGCACGACACAACACGACACGACACAGCACGACACAACACGACACGACACAGCACGACACAACACGACACAACACAGCACGACACGACACAACACGACACAGCACGACACGACACAACACGACACAGCACGACACGACACGACACAACACAACACAACACAACACGACACAGCACGACACAACACAACACGACACGACACGACACAACACAACACAACACAACACGACACAGCACGACACAACACAACACGACACGACACAACACAGCACAGCACGACACAACACAGCACGACACAGCACAACACAACACAACACAGCACAACACAACACGACACGACACGACACAACACGACACAACACAACACAACACGACACGACACGACACAGCACGACACAACACAGCACAGCACAACACAACACAACACGACACAGCACGACACAACACGGCTCTGAGGGTTTCACACACCAAAAAACATCCAGATACCTCCATGCTGCTCGTCTGTAATGTCCCTCTGGTATTGAAGCTCCAACATGAGAAATTGTTCAGAAAAAAATTAAATAAGTCTATATTTTAAACTTGTTTGTAGCGGCTTTGCCTGTGTCAGTGTAAATCTCGCGGGATTTGCACCGACACAGGAAGAGCAGTGAACTGAGACACTGGGAGCTTCCGCTACAATTCCACTAAAATTTCTCTTAAAAAAGGTGAAAAAAATTCCTTATCTGGAATTGGTTGGAGATGAGGTTGTGATTTCTGACAGCAGCAGCCAGTAGCTAACGTTAGCTTAGCTGAAACAGGATAGATGGGACCACCGGCCGGTTAGTAGCCCCTTAAAGGTCCCATATTATACTCTTTTTACTCAATTTCACTCAGCTGTCAGACGTCCAACTAAACTGTATTTGAGATGTATTGCCCCAAACTGATCCGTGGTCCTGAATGGCAGCTGTCTCAAAGTCGCTCAAATGAGCTCTGCTGAGAACAAGCTGTTTCTGTGCCTGTACCTTCAAATGTTAATGAGCTCCGTCTGTCACAGCCTTGCCTTGCCCCTCTCAGCCAATCAGAGGCCTAGTAAGGCGGGTCTTGGCGTGGCCATAGTAGGAAAGATTCTGCCTCAGGGACAGGATGTGGCTAACGGTAGCATGGGCTAATGTTTATGGGTGGATGTATCACTATGGCCAGAGCGATTGATATAACAGCGTGGTGACAGCTCTTGACGTCGCCGCCAGTGCGGTCTCGTGGTTCATGTAGCTCACAATAGTCCCAAACCAGGCTTGAAACAACGTTCAAAACACACACAGCCAGTATCACAACTAAGCATAAAGTCCGCTTAGCTCAATGCTAACGTATAATGTGAAACCTCATAGACGGGCTAACAGAAATTAGCATCGGCTGTCGCCGTTTCGCGGCAAACGAACAGCCATAGAAGCTGTAAAAACCTGTTTTAATTCTGGCTTTAGCGCTGTTAACACGTCACAGTTTTAATATTTTTTCATGCGAGAAAGTTTAATCCAGAGTCTGTGGTCAGTTTGCTCCGATGTCTGTCCTGGGAGAAGTGCAGAGTCTGTGTGAGCCCCGACCGGGGCAGCGGCTGTCTGCTGCAGCAGCAGCCGCTCTACTGAGCTGATCTGCCGGCACG
>NC_139898.1:35868865-35941365 GCF_905171665.1 Trachurus trachurus
CCTCAGCATCTTCGTGGTGGGGCTGCACCCGGGCGGAGCGGCCGCCAGAGACGGACGCATCCGGGTCGGAGACGAGCTGCTGGAGGTGAGGCTGAGGCAGCGCCATCGCCATGACGACGCAGAAACATCACCGTGTTTCTGTGTCACTAACAGGAAGTAGCTACACTGAAGGACTTTCAGAACAAAGGTCTGGAAGTAGAAGCTGTTTATGTGTTTTATCATACAGTAACACTTTACTGTACTAGGTATTCACATAACACTGTCATAACCATCAATGAATACTTCTGACAGCTGTGGTTAAGTGTCATTCAGTAAGTTATGTCACTTTTGATGCAAAGTTGACATTGTTGGAGATGTTTTTGTTCTGACAACTTGACATAAAGACAATTTAAACTGTCATAGCAGACCTAATTGCCTTAAACTTTAAAATTTATGTCAAGTTGTCAGAACAAAAACATTCACCTTACTTCTGCTTTAAATGAGGGTTTTGTGGGTGGTGATCGTTTCCGCCATGGAGAGAGTGGACAGAGAGCTGGACGGCCGCGTGAAACTTGATCCGATGGATTAATAGAGAGCTCAGGTGTTACACTCAGACCACACTGACCAGAGGGATCAAAGACGAGGGAGGAGAGGAGAGGAGAGGAGGAGAGACGTGCGTTGTGCGTAACGGCGCTTAAATGACTTTTAACTCACCTGAAAAACTGCTACAGTTGGCTGGAACGACCCTGATGCGAGGAAATGCAGAGAGAAAAGAGCTTTAGCCCTGGCAGGCATTAAATCAATAAAAGAAAAAAAGCTGTGCCAGATAAGACCTGTCTTTCAAATGTAGGCCTACTAAATAAAGACGCAAAAACTTCCTCCGCAATCTGTTTCAGGTTTGGTAAATCATGTTTTTTCGTGTGCTAAATAAATCTTTTTGCATCTACTGGCTGAAACGCCCATATTTGCATATTCATCAAGGCACTAAATGCATCACTATACTTTTTTTTGCCCGTTTGAGAGACGCAGTCCTCAGTTCACCCGGTCAGTATCAGTTTGCACATTTTTTTTGCAGGTGACATCAAGTTTGCAGACGTTTTTATACAAGTAAACCTTTAGTAGATCAGACCCTTAGTGTTCTCTCTGTCAGTCGACCGATCAATCAGTTAATCAATAGGTATTATAGGCTATCAGCTGTTGTACATGACATCACATCCAGCTGGAGATGAACAAACCGCTGCACAACATCTGGAGAAAAGTCAATAACTGTGTGTGTGTGTGTGTGTGTGTGTGTGTGTGTGTGTGTGTGTGTGTGTGTGTGTGTGTGTGCAGCAGCTGGAGGGAGATTTCCTCCTTCATTTACATATTGAACACGGTCTCTCTCTCTCTCTCTCTCTCTCCTCCTCTTCATCACAGCTGTTGTCACCGGCTGCATGAAACATTAATGTTGAGCTGAGGGAAGCCTGCACTGTTACACACACACACACACACACACACACACACACACACTGAAACACACACACACACACCTAAACCCATGTGCATAGATAAAGGACATTAGTGCAGAAAGCCATAGGGTGGAGTGAGTAGAGTTGAGACACGTGTACAGTTGAAACACTCTTAAAGGGATAGTATCATTTTTTTAAAGTGGGGTTGTATGATCTACAAATAGCCCCTAAGTACTTTAATTGCAGTAGAAGACTCTCTGCACTCCTCCCGTTAGCAACGCCAGCCCATAATAGCCCTGCCCAGAGATTTACAACATACAGTGTTGTGAACAGACCCAAAGAAACGTTATAAATTTATATTATAGTGAACAATGGAACTGTGTATTTTTTTTTCAGGTAAAACCTATTTTAGGCCGTGAAAATAGGCCGTTTCTTTGGGTCTGTTCACAACAATGTATGTTGTAAACCTCTGGGCAGGGCTATTATGGGCTGGCGTTGCTAACGGGAGGAGTGTAGAGAGTCTTCTACTGCAATTAAAGTACTTAGGGGCTATTTGTAGATCATACAACCCCACTTTTAAAAAATGATACTATCCCTTTAATATCTCGGCTGCGCTGCAGGGCTGAGCCACCATTTTTACTCAGCACATGCATGTCAGCTTCCTCTCTGGTTGTGGGAAGTTTGAAGAGTTTTAGCTTCTCCAGTGCAAAGATCTCAGCAAAAGTCTTTTTACTAGGGTAAGAATTTCACTTCACCATCATGTCCCTTCCTCCACAACGAACAGTTTATTATCCTTTAGTGACCATCACACACAACTTATATCATTACAAATGTTATTTTGTGCCCTAAAAACTCACATATTTCACGTTATCCCAGCATCTTAGGTCACTGCACAATCTAGAGAAATACACAACGTGGTCAGCTGATAGAGTTGTGTTACATCACATCACTGTTACGTTGTGCAGTGTAGGCTACGATAACATGTTTTAAGTCATAATAAGACCAGAAAATAAAGAAAATGGAGAAAAAAAAGCTAATATTTGTGATACTTGAACAGTGTTATATCAATATATACTATTAATATTATAATTTCATGTTATATAATTATAATATAATAATATTTATATTAATAATACAACAGCCTAATATCCCATTGTTTTTCATTTTGATAAAGAGGAATGAATTTATATTGAAATATCTGGTCAAATTGTCACTTTTTGAAAAGTTTATTGCCTTTACAGTTGATGTTCAGTCAATAAAAAAATAAAATAAACAAATAATAAATGATATTCATCATTAATATACAAACTAATTAGACAGCAAATGAAAAATCTCTTATTTTCAGTGTGTAGTTTGTTTTTTTGCAACATCTGTTCAAAAATGGAAAAGCAAAACGTGTCTCAATCGTACTCGGTCTAAAGGACAACACACACAACAGAATAAAACAGAAACAAAAGGTTCATTTACAAATCTATTTGTGTGTGTGTGTGTGTGTGTGTTTCAGTGTGTGTGTGTGTGTGTGTGTGTGTGTGTGTGTGTTTCAGTGTGTGTGTGTCTAAGTGTCTAAATGAGATATTGATTGAACATCTGGTGCTGCAGCTTTACGGCCAATGACCTTTCAGTTAACGTCTCGGTTAAAGACGGTTGTTGAGTTAATGAGTTGATGAACGGATACATCGTGTTGCCATAGTGACGGCTTCTTTCGTGTGACTGTAGTATGTTTGTCTCATTTGTGTGAATAAAGTTTCATTTGAAGGCCTCTCCCTCTCTCTCTCTCTCTCTCTGTGTCAGATCAACAACCAGGTCCTGTACGGGCGCAGTCACCAGAACGCCTCGGCCATCATCAAGACCGCCGCCGCCAAGGTCAAGCTCATCCTGCTCAGGTAGGACGCACCGCAAGGCATGCTGGGAGTTTAAGCAGCTACGCACACACTTCTGTTCAGTGTGTGCGTGTGTGTGTGTGTGTGTGTGTGAGACATAACATAGGGAGCAACAAGTATCAGAACTCCTTCAAAATAAAGGTAGATGTTTGTGTTAAAGCTCCTTCAGAGTAAAGGTAGATGTTTGTCCATAAAACTACACAACAACCCTTTAATATTCCTCCACACTGCTCGTCCACTGCAATCCAAGTGTCCTGAAGGGAGATAGTCCAGAGTTTACTGGAAACTACCTCATTTAGGACATTTCTACAGCCTCAACAGTCCTGGATTCTGGACTATCTCCCTTCAGGACACTTGGATTGCAGTGGACGAGCAGTGTGGAGGAATATTAAAGGGTTGTTGTGTAGTTTTATGGAGGTTTTTACTCTCATATAAAGTTGTGATTGGACTAGGAACCGCCCTCCCGGGTCTCCAGATGCACTTTGAGGAATAAAAAATGTCATTGAATTTCATTTTTTTGGTGAACTATTCCTTTAAAACTGCAGAGCTGCAGAACCTCCTGTGCCCTGAGTTTGGACTCTCAGGCTGACTGCACAGCAGACGATCTGAGGCTCGTCACAAATTAGTCTTTTGTCCAAACAATCCTCAAGTGTGTTGTGTCAATATGATTATTTTACTGCCAGTTGAGTTCAGTGTCAGTATTAATAGACTGTTAATACTGACAGTTTATGTAGTTTTAGTCTTTGATCGGTTCCTGTGTTTAGTTTTCAATTAAATCTAAAGTCGACGTGTTCAGGCGGCAGTAAAACGAGGCGCTGCTGCTGCTGCTGCTGCTGCTGCTGCTGCTGCTGCTGCTGCTGCTGCTGCTGCTACTGCTGCTGCTGCTGCTGCTGCTGCTGCTGCTGCTGCTGCTGCTGCTGCTGCTGCTGCTGCTGCTGCTGCTGCTGCTGCTGCTGCTGCTGCTGCTGCTGCTGCTGCTGCTGCTGCTGCTGCTGTTGCTGCTGCTGCTGCTGCTGCTGCTGCTGCTGAGTCCTGATCAATGCTGAGAACAAACGTTTTTAGAATGAATATCCTGCAGATGTGAATCCCAGCAGGTTGTGTCCTGACAGATGTTATCACGGCTGAAAGCTGAGAAGTGTTTTACCGTCCGGTGGAGAGACGTCGTCATTCTGCAGGAAACATGAAACAGGAGGATGAAAGAGATGAAAGCAGACTGTAAACAGCTGCAGCGACCGATCCATCCCAGCAAACAGCAGCAACATCAGCTTCCACTGCTAAACTAAACCTAATGCAACAACAACAGCAGCAACAGACTACTGCACCTGAGTCTGTTCAGTCCACATCGATCGGTATCTGGACTGGTGCGACTCCCAGTCAACATTCACCCGTGGCTTCTCTGAGTTACAGGGGGTCTCGGCGTAGCAGTGCATGTCCATATGACGGTTGCTAATGGATACCAACTGTCTTCGTAACAAAAAGACACACCAAAAAACATCCAGATACCTCCATGCTGCTCGTATGTAATGTCCCTCTGGTATTGAAGCCCCGACATCGTCAAACGAACCAGGAAGAAGAGCTTTGAGAAGCTTCCGCTACAAAACAAGCTTGAAATATAGACTTATTTAATTTTTTTCGGGACAATTTCTCATGTTGGGGCTTCAATACCAGAGGGACATTACATACGAGCAGCATGGAGGTATCTGGATGTTTTTTGGTGTGTCTTTTTGTTATGAAGACAGTTGGTATCCATTTGCAACCGTCATATGGACATGCACTGCTACGCCGAGACCCCCTGTAACTCAGAGAAGCCACGGAGGACTCTGAAACTTCTCCCAGCCCTTAGTCCACATGAGGGGGAGGAGATCATGAGGGACATTTGAATTTTGGGTGAACTAACCCTTTAAAGCTGGTGAGTCGGGCTGCATCTGGTCCAGGGTCCAACATCCAGTGGTCGGGTTTCAAATCTGGATGGATGGATGGATCCTCAGTCTGTCAGACGCTGCTAACGACCTCGTCAGCCTGACTGATGGGATGCTCGTTGTCGGGGGCGACGTAGAGATGGAGACGCCCGGGCGACATAAATCACCATCCCAGCGTCGCTACGGCTGCTGTAACCACTGAGCCGTAGCCGTGACAACACCACTCATTTTCCTGCTGTGACTCTGTTTTCAGTGTCTGAATCAGTTCGTCGTCACGGCGACGTCAGACTTAGCAACAGCTCAACTTTAACTCTTTCACGACCATCGACGAGTTAACTCGTCAAAACCGTTTTTTTACAGATGAGGATAATAGACCCTCTGAGGTACCCTGTGTGTGAATATGGTAGTCCTCTGATATGTAAAACTGTTTTAAACTAAAAAACTGTTTTAAACTAAAATCAAAACATAATGTTTTTTATAAACTGTGTGATCTAGGTTTTGTTTGAGTAATCGTTCTCCTTGAATGCTGCTCTGGGGACAGCGTGCAGCGCTGTGCGGCTGTCGGCTACAGTGTTGCCACTTCCTTGCTGAATCTGGCAACTTTCCAAACCCTCTTTTGACAAAAGCGACCGACGACAAATCTGGCGACTTTCTCCGGTGCTGTTACAAACGTTTCTGGTTTGGAGACTTGGACCTGAAAGCCGGTTATCTCTGCTGTTTTCACGGTGCAGCGGAGCGGGCGCTGTGCAGCGGGCGCTGTGCAGAGGAGCGGGCGCTGTGCTGTGCAGCGGGCGCTGAGCAGCGGGCGCTGTGTAGCGGGCGCTGAGCAGCGGGCACTCTGCAGCGGGCGCTGAGCAGCGGGCGCTGTGTAGCGGGCGCTGAGCAGCGGGCACTCTGCAGCGGGCGCTGAGCAGCGGGCACTCTATAGCGGGCGCTGAGCAGCGGGCACTCTGTAGCGGGCGCTGAGCAGCGGGCACTCTGCAGCGGGCGCTGAGCAGCGGGCACTCTGTAGCGGGCGCTGAGCAGCGGGCACTCTGTAGCGGGCGCTGAGCAGCGGGCACTCTGCAGCGGGCGCTGAGCAGCGGGCACTCTGTAGCGGGCGCTGAGCAGCGGGCGCTCTGTAGCGGGCGCTGAGCAGCGGGCACTCTGCAGCGGGCGCTGAGCAGCGGGCACTCTGTAGCGGGCGCTCTGTAGCGGGCACTCTGCAGCGGGCGCTGTGCAGCGGGTGCTGAGCAGCAGAGCGGACGCTCTGCAGCGGGGGCTGTGACCGGCCGCCCCCGCCCCAGAGCACCCACCGCCGGCCAGTCACACAGCAGTGTCCCGGAGCTGCTGCGCTGCGGCCAGAGACCCACACCGCTGCACCGCTGCTCTCCACGCTGCCACACCCCCCAGATTTACCTACAAATATATTTATTTAGCCGTAGAAATGATTTGGGAGACGCCACACTGCAGAGTAGCGGTAAAATGAGCAGATTGCCACTTGACACAAAAGTGCGTTTTTCTCTGAAACTAGAGCGGGAGCTCCGTTTTTGGAGAAACCCAGCTCTCTTCTTCTACTTCGTACTCACGAAAGAAACGGCGGAAAAACTCGCCGTTTTTTCGAGGAGCACGTTGGAAAGTCACTCTTCAACCACGTGAAGACCGTTTGTTTCTAGGTGATGTACAGAGTTCGGTTCGACGTGAGAAAAAAGGTAAACAAATAGCCAAAAACATGTGGTCCTGAGCGGATGTGCTGAGCAATTAGTGTGGTCACGAAAGAGTTAAGAGCATGAGGTTATTAACGCTCCTTCACAATAAGAGCATGAGGTTATTAACGCTCCTTCACAATAAGAGCATGGACTCAGGATGAATTAATACACACAGAAGGATTCGCACTGATGCATTCTGGGATTTCCATCAAAAATATGAGTTGCTCCACATATAAATTAATAGGATTCACACACATTTCTCTTGTTTTAAACAATAGAAAATCTACAAATACATGTCTTTAAGAGAATTAACCAACAACTAATAATAATCAGCATTTCTCATCTGGTTTTTATTTGGTTTTATATTTCCCAGAGCTTTTGGAGCTTTTGGAGTCTCGCCGCCTGATGTTTTGATTTCAATGAACCTCATTGTTCTTTATCTTCAGTTTCAGATTCAAATCCTTCATTTATCAACTCCCTTTAAAATAACTTAAAATAACTTGTCCTTTAAAATAACAACAAGCACCTTAACCTCAACAAACCAAACACTACCACTGAGGTTGAATCAATGAGTCAGTCATCCTGTCAGTGGTTATTATGGGCTAGATGTCATCATCATATCTCTCTATCCTTTTTCTTTCTTTCTTTCTTTCTTTCTTTCTTTCTTTCTGTCTTTCTTTCTTTCTTTCCTCCTTTCTGTCTTTATTTCTTTCTTTCTTTCTGTCTTTCTTTCTTTCTTTCTTTCCTCCTTTCTGTCTTTCTTTCTTTCTTTCTTTCTTTCTTTCTTTCTTTCTTTCTTTCCTCCTGTCTTTCTATATTTCTTTCTTTCTTTCTTTCCTCCTGTCCTTCTTTCTTTCTATCTTTCCTCCTGTCTTTCTTTCTATATTTCTTTCTTTCTTTCCTCCTGTCTTTCTTTCTTTCTTTATTGCGATATTTCTTTCTTTCCTCCTGTCTTTCTTTCTTTCTATATTTCTTTCTTTCTTTCCTCCTGTCTTTCTTTCTTTCTTTTGTGTCTGTTTGTTTATTTTCTTTCTTTCATAATGTCTTTCCTCTCTCTTTATTTGGGCCAGTTGCTGCTGACTGATGGTCTGTGTCTCTACATGAGTCTCATTGATTTTTATCGACCTTCAGATCCAACTCCCTTCTCAAATAACTTAAAATAACAACAATCATAGTAAACCAAACACTACCACTGAGGTTGAACAGCAGCCTGAGCTCCTTGTCAGTCATCCTGTCAGTGTTTATTATGGGCTGGATGTCAGGGAGCAGCCGGGGGGGTGAGGGGGTCTCAGCTCGTCTCCTCCTGAACCAACATCTAGTTGACATGTGGACACTCGTATCACGGCCGCGGCGTTCTGCCGGTGGCTTCGATGCTGCCACGTCGTCCTGACGACCGCTGTGTCAGAGTGAAACACTGAGTTCAGATAACTTCATCCAAGACCTCAGGTCCTAGACCAGGACCTAGACCAGGACCTAGACCAGGTCCTAGACCAGGTCCTAGACCAGGACCTGGTCTAGGTCCTGGTCTAGGTCTTCAGACATGGCTCTGAATATTGGCGCCCCTCAGGGCTTTTGTTATTTAAGTTGGCAGATGACACATCTGTAGTAGGTCTTATCACTGACAACATTGAAACTACTACTAGCTAGTAAAATGGTGTGAGAACAACAACCTCACACTTAACATCTCAAAAACTAAAGAGTTGGTTGTTGACTTCAGAAAGAGGGCCACCCCTCTTCTTCCTCTCCTCATCAATGGAGAGGTGGTTGAGAGGGTAACCTCTTTTAAGTTCCTTGGAACTACCATCCATCAATCCCTGTCATGGGAGCTCAACACCAGTCTCGTAATTAGTAAGTGCCATCAGCGACTCTACTTCCTGCAGCAGCTCAAGAAATGTAGGGTCAGCCGACCAGCCATGACCCACTTCTATAGGTCTACCATAGAGAGTACCGACCAGCCATGACCCACTTCTACAGGTCTACCATAGAGAGTATACTTACCGACCAGCCATGACCCATTTCTACAGGTCTACCATAGAGAGTATACTTACCGACCAGCCATGACCCATTTCTACAGGTCTACTATAGAGAGTATACTTACTTTCTCCATGCTGGTCTGGTACGGTCACACAACCTCAGAGGACAAGGCGCGGCTGGAGGAAGTAGTGCGTCGAGCCTCTAGAACCATCGGCTGTAGCAACCTGCCTACACTCACATCACTTTACTCAACCAGACTCATCAGTAAGGCTAACAAGATCATAGCAGAGCACTCTCATCCAGCACATCATCTCTTTAATCTCCTCCCATCAGGCAGGAGATACAGAAACATTAACAGTAAAACATCACCTACCTCCAAGCTATTAGACTCATGAACTCACACTGACTCGCACTAAGCACTGCACTTTGCACTATACTGTGTACATGATGTCGCTGGGTACTGTTCCCTGTCATTTGTCATTTGTAGTTTGTATTTTGTAATTCATTCTGTCCCCTGCATGTGTTTTTTCATGTGGTGGTCGTGTCGTGTTATATGTATCAGAGAGCAAACCAAGACAAATTCCTTGTCACTGGTTGACATGGCGATACAGTACATTTTCTCTGACTCGGACATCCCAGCCTCACCTGGTCTCTCAGGTGAAGGTGAATATGAGTTTCTCTTTTGCCCACGTGGCACCAGCTGGACTGGACTGGACTCTACTGGTCCTCTCTTTTACCCCTTTCCCACTGGTCAAGAAACCGGTTTAAACCCGCTAACAACCGTCTTCTGGTGTCAGTGGGAAAGGCGTCGACCCGCAATACTCAATCGGCTCAGCTCGGATCGGCCAGACCCGGGTCAACCCGCTAGTTTACGTGATGACGCTGAGCGTTACGTGACGCCACGTCCTCCTCCTTCTTTCTTTCTTTCTTTCTTTCTTTATTGCGATATTTCTTTCTTTCCCCCCGTCTTTCTTTCTTTCTTTTTTTGTGTTTGTTTCTTTCTTTCCCCCTGTCTTTTTTTCTTTTTTTTGTGTTTGTTTCTTTCTGTCCCCCCGTCTTTCTTTCTTTCTTTGTGTTTGTTTGTTTCTTTTCTTTCTTTCCCCCCGTCTTTCTTTCTTTCTTTCTTTCTTTGTGTTTGTTTGTTTCTTTTCTTTCTTTCCCCCCGTCTTTCTTTCTTTCTTTGTGTTTGTTTCTTTCTTCCCCCCGTCTTTCTTTCTTTCTTTCTTTGTGTTTGTTTGTTTCTTTTCTTTCTTTCCCCCCGTCTTTCTTTCTTTTTTTGTGTTTGTTTCTTTCTTTCCTCCTGTCTTTCTTTCTTTCTTTCTTTGTGTTTGTTTGTTTCTTTTCTTTCTTCCCCCCGTCTTTCTTTCCTTCTTTCTTTGTGTTTGTTTGTTTCTTTTCTTTCTTTCCCCCCGTCTTTCTTTCTTTCTTTGTGTTTGTTTGTTTCTTTTCTTTCTTTCCCCCCGTCTTTCTTTCTTTCTTTGTGTTTGTTTCTTTCTTTCCTCCTGTCTTTCTTTCTTTCTTTCTTTCTTTCTTTCTTTCTTTCTTTCTTTCTTTCTTTCTTTCTTTGTGTTTGTTTGTTTCTTTTCTTTCTTTCCCCCCGTCTTTCTTTCTTTCTTTGTGTTTGTTTGTTTCTTTTCTTTCTTTCCCCCCGTCTTTCTTTCTTTTTTGTGTTTGTTTCTTTTTTTCCTCCTGTCTTTCTTTCTTTCTTTCTTTCTTTGTGTTTGTTTGTTTCTTTTCTTTCTTTCCCCCCGTCTTTCTTTCTTTCTTTGTGTTTGTTTCTTTTTTTATTTATTTTTATTTAAAGGTTTAAGGATCAGGGACATTGCACATTAATAAAAACATTTAAACAAATGTAAACATGCCAGAATTAGCCAAAGGCTATTTTGCATCTGTTGTCCCTGGACTGATGTTGAAAGTCACCCTAAAAGAAAATAATACAAAATTTTGGGTTATCAACATACAAATAATACATTCGATGATTAAAAAGCTGAATAGTGGACAAAAGACAGAGAGCTCAGTGGAGGTCCATGCATACACACACAAACTAACATAAAACTGAACTCAAACAGCAGCCGCTACAGACAAAACAGAAGCAACATTAAGCAGCAACACCAACAGAAAAAAAAAGAAAGAAAAAAAAAAAGTACACAAGACACAATCACATTATACACATTGGACACATTAGAAGCCATGCACAAAAAGCAACAATACTAGACAATTAATACACTGACAGACAACATGACAAGAAATTTAATGTTCACAGCCTTGACCACTAATTAGCCACTTTTTTAAAAAGTGTTTAAAGGAGGCGTAATTTGAAATATTTCTAATATGAGTTGGAATAGAATTCCATTCACGAGCAGCTCTAATAGAAAACGCAGACTGGCTGAAAGAACTTTTTCTAAATGCGATAACACAGTCTCCTCTAGTTGCACTCCGAGTAGATGTTGATACCATTTTTATAAACTGATTCAATGCTGGAGGCGCACGTCCATGTATGATTTTGTACATAAGACAAGAGTGTGAATATTTAATCAGGTTTTCCTCCTGTCTTTCTTTCTTTCTTTCTTCCTTTGTGTTTGTTTCTTTTCTTTCTTTCCCCCCGTCTTTCTTTCTTTCTTTGTGTTTGTTTGTTTCTTTTCTTTCTTTCCCCCCGTCTTTCTTTCTTTCTTTGTGTTTGTTTGTTTCTTTTCTTTCTTTCCCCCCGTCTTTCTTTCTTTCTTTGTGTTTGTTTCTTTCTTTCCTCCTGTCTTTCTTTCTTTCTTTGTGTTTGTTTGTTTCTTTTCTTTCTTTCCCCCCGTCTTTCTTTCTTTCTTTCTTTCTTTCTTTCTTTGTGTTTGTTTCTTTTTTTCCTCCTGTCTTTCTTTCTTTCTTTCTTTGTGTTTGTTTGTTTCTTTTCTTTCTTTCCCCCCGTCTTTCTTTCTTTTTTTGTGTTTGTTTCTTTTTTTCCTCCTGTCTTTCTTTCTTTCTTTCTTTCTTTCTTTGTGTTTGTTTGTTTCTTTTCTTTCTTTCCCCCCGTCTTTCTTTCTTTCTTTCTTTGTGTTTGTTTGTTTCTTTTCTTTCTTTCCCCCCGTCTTTCTTTCTTTCTTTGTGTTTGTTTCTTTCTTCCCCCCGTCTTTCTTTCTTTCTTTGTGTTTGTTTGTTTCTTTTCTTTCTTTCCCCCGTCTTTCTTTCTTTTTTTGTGTTTGTTTCTTTCTTTCCTCCTGTCTTTCTTTCTTTCTTTCTTTCTTTCTTTCTTTGTGTTTGTTTGTTTCTTTTCTTTCCTCCTGTCTTTCTTTCCTTCTTTCTTTGTGTTTGTTTGTTTCTTTTCTTTCTTTCCCCCGTGTTTCTTTCTTTTTTTGTGTTTGTTTCTTTCTTTCCTCCTGTCTTTCTTTCTTTCTTTCTTTCTTCCTTTGTGTTTGTTTGTTTCTTTTCTTTCTTTCCCCCCGTCTTTCTTTCTTTCTTTCTTTGTGTTTGTTTGTTTCTTTTCTTTCTTTCCCCCCGTCTTTCTTTCTTTCTTTGTGTTTGTTTGTTTCTTTTCTTTCTTTCCCCCCGTCTTTCTTTCTTTCTTTGTGTTTGTTTCTTTCTTTCCTCCTGTCTTTCTTTCTTTCTTTGTGTTTGTTTGTTTCTTTTCTTTCTTTCCCCCCGTCTTTCTTTCTTTCTTTCTTTCTTTCTTTCTTTGTGTTTGTTTCTTTTTTTCCTCCTGTCTTTCTTTCTTTCTTTCTTTGTGTTTGTTTGTTTCTTTTCTTTCTTTCCCCCCGTCTTTCTTTCTTTTTTTGTGTTTGTTTCTTTTTTTCCTCCTGTCTTTCTTTCTTTCTTTCTTTCTTTCTTTCTTTGTGTTTGTTTGTTTCTTTTCTTTCTTTCCCCCCGTCTTTCTTTCTTTCTTTCTTTCTTTGTGTTTGTTTGTTTCTTTTCTTTCTTTCCCCCCGTCTTTCTTTCTTTCTTTGTGTTTGTTTCTTTCTTCCCCCCGTCTTTCTTTCTTTCTTTGTGTTTGTTTGTTTCTTTTCTTTCTTTCCCCCGTCTTTCTTTCTTTTTTTTGTGTTTGTTTCTTTCTTTCCTCCTGTCTTTCTTTCTTTCTTTCTTTCTTTCTTTGTGTTTGTTTGTTTCTTTTCTTTCCTCCTGTCTTTCTTTCCTTCTTTCTTTGTGTTTGTTTGTTTCTTTTCTTTCTTTCCCCCCGTCTTTCTTTCTTTTTTTGTGTTTGTTTCTTTTTTTCCTCCTGTCTTTCTTTCTTTCTTTCTTTCTTTCTTTCTTTCTTTGTGTTTGTTTGTTTCTTTTCTTTCTTTCCCCCCGTCTTTCTTTCTTTCTTTCTTTCTTTCTTTGTGTTTGTTTGTTTCTTTTCTTTCTTTCCCCCCGTCTTTCTTTCTTTCTTTGTGTTTGTTTCTTTCTTCCCCCCGTCTTTCTTTCTTTCTTTGTGTTTGTTTGTTTCTTTTCTTTCTTTCCCCCGTCTTTCTTTCTTTTTTTGTGTTTGTTTCTTTCTTTCCTCCTGTCTTTCTTTCTTTCTTTCTTTCTTTCTTTGTGTTTGTTTGTTTCTTTTCTTTCCTCCTGTCTTTCTTTCCTTCTTTCTTTGTGTTTGTTTGTTTCTTTTCTTTCTTTCCCCCCGTCTTTCTTTCTTTCTTTGTGTTTGTTTGTTTCTTTTCTTTCTTTCCCCCCGTCTTTCTTTCTTTCTTTGTGTTTGTTTCTTTCTTTCCTCCTGTCTTTCTTTCTTTCTTTCTTTGTGTTTGTTTGTTTCTTTTCTTTCTTTCCCCCCGTCTTTCTTTCTTTCTTTCTTTCTTTGTGTTTGTTTCTTTCTTTTCTTTCTTTCCCCCCGTCTTTCTTTCTTTTTTTGTGTTTGTTTCTTTCTTTCCCCCCGTCTTTCTTTCTTTCTTTGTGTTTGTTTGTTTCTTTTCTTTCTTTCCCCCCGTCTTTCTTTCTTTCTTTGTGTTTGTTTGTTTCTTTTCTTTCTTTCCTCCTGTCTTTCTTTCTTTTTTTGTGTTTGTTTGTTTCTTTTCTTTCTTTCCCCCCGTCTTTCTTTCTTTCTTTGTGTTTGTTTCTTTCTTTCCCCCCGTCTTTCTTTCTTTCTTTGTGTTTGTTTGTTTCTTTTCTTTCTTTCCCCCCGTCTTTCTTTCTTTCTTTGTGTTTGTTTGTTTCTTTTCTTTCTTTCCTCCTGTCTTTCTTTCTTTTTTTGTGTTTGTTTGTTTCTTTTCTTTCTTTCCTCCTGTCTTTCCTGTCTCTGTATCTGCTCCCTCCTCCTGCTGACTGATGGTCTGTGTCTCTACATGAGTCTCATTGATTTTTATCCACCTGGTTTTGTTTTGTTTTGTTTTCATCTTTCTCACGACTCAACAGACGTCCTGTTGTTGTTGTTGTTGTTGTTGGACTCCTCCTCTTCCTCCTCTTCCTCCTTCCTCCCATGATTCTCACCCTGTGCTCCCAGCTGTATTACCTGTCGATGATGATGATGAAGGTGGTGATGATGAAGGTGGTGATGATGATGATGATGATGATGATGATGATGATGATGATGATGATGTCACCGTGACATTGTGTTCAGCCAGGTGAGAAAACCTCGTTACCGTGGCGTCCGCGGCCCGCTGCTGAATGATTTATCTCTGGGTAAAGGTCGCCACGGCGATGAGCGATGGGATGTCGGCAGGCGGGGAGCCTTGCAGCGGCCGCCCGTCGCCATGGAAACACAAAAAATAGAGTTAACTGTCACCCTGGTCGCCGTGACGTCTGAGTCACTGTGAGGAGAAACAAGAGAATTACACATTTTAATAATAATAATAATAATAATAAATGTTATTTATAGCGCACTATATATAGATATGTCCATAAATAAATTGTTTTTTTTTGTTATTATTATTTAGTGGTGGACTAGATTAGACTCTAGCTATATGTAGATATAAGAGATGGATTATAAGGCTACGAAAACCAAACTGGTTTTATTTTATAGTGATTATACACTTATTCAAATACATTAATGGGTACTATATTATATTCAGATTTTAAGGACGGAGCGTCTCTCTGCTGTGAAACATAAAAACTTTCCAACAAGACTTTGAAAACATTGAACTCATTCCCTGATTTGTCCCTTGTACCTTGTTGAGTGGAGACGGAGAAACATCTGGAGGAACTGCACGGCAAAAACTCTACATCATTCCAAGAATATTTGTCTTATTTCTTGTCCAAATGTCTCATTTCTAGTCAAAACTAATCTCTTTCCACTTAAAATAAGACTCATCACCTAAAAATTAACTTGTTTTTAGATCATTTTCACTTGTTTCAAACTAATTTTCACTTGAAATAAGTAGAAAAATCTGCCAGTGAAAACAAGTTTTATTTTGTGTTTGTAATAAGAAAGAAAAACTTGCTCCACTATCAGATTTTTCTACTTATTTCAAGTGAAAATCTGCTTGAAAGAAGTAAAAAGTGTCTAAAAACAAACTGCTTTTTATGTGATGAGTCTGATTTTAAGTAGAATGAGATTTGTTTTGACTAGAAATAAGACAAATATTCTTAGTAAGACTTTGAGTTTTTGCAGTGTGGATCTTTAGCATCATTATTATTATGATTATTATTAATGAGCTGAAGGACGAATGAATCTCCCCGTAGAGGACGATGTACAGTATTTAACTGTCCGTGTGAGGAGCAGCTGAACCGTGTGGTGCAGCTGCTGTTGGAACTGATCTGAGGTCTGGATGTAAAACTGAGTAACTGCTGTAACCGACCGAGTCCAGCCCATAAATCCTGTTTCCTGTCAGCTTCACCTTCACCAAGGAGACCAGAGATGAGAGACGAGAGCACATTAGGAGGGAATGGGAGCAGGTCAGGAACTGGTAAAGGAGGAATGATGGAGAGGGAGGAGGAGGAGGGAGGAGGAGGGATTCAACATGGACGACACTTCACTTTCCAGGTTTCTTCGGCCAGTTAAAGGGACAACGAGGAGTTTCTATCTGGTTATAAAAAAGTCTGATATTAATGTGGATGAATCTCCGTTACCACTTGTTAATGGTCCATTTTAGATAAATCTATGGTTTTGTCTCTATGGTTATTTTGTTATTATTAGTGGTGGTGGAAATGCTGGGCGAGCCGACCAGCGTTTCTTTACTTTCGGTTTCGTGGCGAGTCATGAGAATAACGCCGCCGAATCTCCGTTTATGGTGGGAACTACGGTGAAATTCTTGGGCCGGCCCAAAACGGACGTCGTGCCAAGAATGTTTTCATTCATCAGGAATAACAGTCAGAGAAATATCTTTTAAAAATACTATTAGCAGCTAGTAAGAAAACCGTAACTCAAAGCTGGCTGCAGACTAAACCTCCAGCAGAGTCAGACTGGATCAATATTAGGACCAATATCCAAAATATGGAAAGGAGATGACCTTTTCCTTAAATCTACAGACTGATAAATATTTGCACTATTGGGAAACATGGATGGTGTAGCTACATGTCCAAAAGAGATGCTCATTGAGCCATCATTGTAGTTGTAACTTTACCAGTATAACGTTTGAATCAGAAATTTTTTTACAACTAAACAAAGACAAAACAGAAATACTCATTTTTTTTGCACAGGCTCAGAGACAGAAAATTGCAGCACATCTCAACTCTCTCTCTCTTACCAGCAAAACCGAAGCAAGGAATCTGGGTGTAATCATCGACAGCGATCTAAATTTCAGAAGTCATATCAATCACATCACCAGATCATCTTTCTATCATCTCAAAAATATTTCCAAATTGAGGGGCTTTCTGTCAAAACCGGACTCAGAAAAATTAATCCACGCCTTTATAACAAGTAGATTAGACTACTGTAATGGCTTATTCACCGGACTCTCAAAATCAAGTATTCAGAGGTTACAATTAATTCAAAATGCAGCTGCACGTGTTCTCACTGGTACCAAGAAATATCAACACATCACACCCGTTCTGAAGTCTTTGCACTGGTTACCTGTTAATACAAGAATCGATTTTAAAATACTACTCCTGGTTTACAAAGCACTACATGGCCTTGCACCTCAATACATCACAGATATGCTCACCACTTACACCCCAGCAAGAACACTTCGGTCAACAGGCAGTGGCAACTTACTCATTCCTCGCACCAGATCCAAAGAAGGGGAGGCAGCTTTTAGTGTTTATGCCCCACGAAAATGGAACACCTTGCCCGACACAGTTAGACATGCCACGTCACTAGCCATCTTCAAAAACAGATTAAAAACATATCTATTTTCAACAGCATTCTGTTGACCTGTGTGTGTGTGTGTGTATGTGTGTGTAGATATGCATATGTGATTGGGTGAGTGGGTGTGAATTTGTGCGTCTAAGTGTGTATGGGTTGAAATTGACATATATGATTGTTTGCACTTGCACTCTCTCTGTTTATATATGATTGTTTACTTGCACTTGCACTTTTCCCTTTTTTGTTTGTTTTCTATGTGATTTATAATTGATTTTAAATTTGATTGATTTTTGTTGTGAAGCACATTGAGTCTGCCTTGTGCATGAAATGCGCTTTATAAATAAAGTTGAATTGAATTGAATTGAATGAATGAATGTCTAGGTGACCAACTGTTTGTTCTATGTCTTTGTCTATGTTCCTTCTTAAAAAATAAAGAACACAAAAAGAGAAAAGAATTAAAGTCAGAGGTTGGAAGACGATCACATACCGTCGTAGTTCCCACCATAAACGGAGATTCGGCGGCGTTATTCTCATGACTCGCCACGAAACCGAAAGTAAAGAAACGCTGGTCGGCTCGCCCAGCATTTCCACCACCACTAATAATAACAAAATAACCATAGAGACAAAACCATAGATTTATAGAAAATGGACCATTAACAAGTGGTAACGGAGATTCATCCACATTAATATCAGACTTTTTTATTGTTGTGGAATTTTTTCGTTCTGCTGCTGGAGAAACTCCTGGTTGTCCCTTTAACACGGCACTTTATTCTCCAGCTGCTTCTGTCTGGTTCTTTTCTCTGTTTTCATGGTGTCAACTGAAGAGAAGAAATGACTATAATCTTCATGCTTTTATAGAGAACAGAACGGCGTGCTTGACAGAGTAATGGAAGATAATGATCAAAGAGTCTTTGATGGACAGTTAATGATGATAATTTAGTTTGATAAAGTTTGTTTTATATGAAGCTCTGCTCTCTGTGAGATGAGCCGGTGACAGGTTTGTCTCTTCCCTGACCTTAAATAACCACATTAATGACTTCCTTCCTAGGAAATAATCATGTAACATTAGAGACAGAGTTGTTTTAGAGTTGTTTTACATGGAAGTAGTTCAAAATATTTGCTTCATGTGTCGTAATTTTGCATAATTATACAGGATTATCTCATAGCGTGGTGAATGTGCAGCTCACAACTTGTCCACCAGAGCGTTGTGGAGTTGTTGGATTGTGTATTTGATGAGTTGTGGAGTTGTTGGATTGTGTATTTGATCAGTTTGATGATGGAGATGGTGAAGTATCGTTCACCTCCGCTGCGTTGCGTTAGCTGAGCAGCTCGTGGCTCTGCCCCGCCGATCTAAAAACAGCTTGCACCGACAATTAAAGGTAATGAACCAAATGACCTGTGGCTGCTAGAGCTCCAGAAAGAGGCAACAGAAAGGGGCAGTAGAAACCATATGAAGCAGATCACAGCTACTCAAAACCAATGATACCAATGATCTTGTTAGGGAAATAAACCCAGAGAAAAGTGCACAGCATGGGCCTTTAAGATTGAGGGGGTTGTTTCTTTAACGCCTGCTGATGTCATCAGCGTCTGTGTAAGAAACTACCCGTTCATCTGCATCGTAGTGGAGGAGACCTGAGACCAGAGATGGGATGTGGAGTCAGAAACACATTTGTCAAATATTATTTGTTTCACCATTTCAATCATTTATTTATAGATGTGAAGAATGTGAAGTCTGAAAACACATTTGTTACATTTTGAATAGTTTGGGGTATTTTTATTTGGGGGGAACAACAGGATAATGAAACCTGCTGCTGACATGTGTTCAGTGTGTGTGTGTGTGTGTGTGTGTGTGTGCGTGTGTGTGTGTGTGTGTGTGTTCTCTCTCTGCATTAATAATAAACTCCATCAGCTCTTCACTCAGCAGATCAACATATTGTTGTTTGTTTCTCTGTTTGTGCGTCGTCTCTCTCTCTCTGTAGGAATGAAGATGCTATAAACCAGATGGCGGTCGCCCCCTCCCCCACCCCCCCTCCTCCCCCTCCTCCCCCCACGCTCAGCCCCGTCAGCACCGAGGTAACAACACACATCTTCATGCTTTAAACCAGGGGTATCAAACATGTGGCGTGGGGGCCAAAACCGGCCCGCCAGAGGGTCCAATCCGGCCCGCGGGATGAATTTACCAGATGTAAAAAATGACATAGAAGACAGAAGAGGCTTTATGTTGTTGAAATTGCATGTATTTTTCTCAAGAAATTTCAAGTTGGTCATAATATGTTTTGTAATAGGATAGTTCCTTAACATAAACGTCTTAATAAGGCGCTTCTTTGCACTAAAACAAAGAGAAAAGGTTAGAGGTCTTATTATTTATAGGATATTATGCTGTTATTTTACCAGTCCGGCCACTTGAGATCAAATTGCACTTAATTTGGCCCCTGAACTAAAATGAGTTTGACACCTCTGCTTTAAAGGGACATTGTGTAGGAATTCCTCCATCTAGCGTTGTGGTTGTATATTTTTCATGCTGCATTCAGGTGAAATCGGGCAGACGGCAGACGGACATAAACAAGCCTCTATGTAAACAAGTAAACAAGTGGTCCGTCAGCACGAGGCAAAACAATAATACACGTGACAACATGTTGTCATGGTGATGTGGTATCGTTTTACCGTCTTTCTCTGGACTTCTGTGACTAAAATGACATCTGGTTTGTTACTTAGCGACGGCCGTCTGCCCAACTGCAGGTGAATGCAGCATCAGTGTAACGCTCCGTTCCTCCTCACTGCGTTACCGCGGTGACTTTTCACAGACTCCACCTCCACCTGAGCCGAAAAAAAATTTGGACCAAAAATTAAAATTTCTTCAAATTTCTCCAAACTGGGATATATCATCTGGGGGTCCGAGGGGAGTCCAACGCAGAAGTTTGGTTGAAATCGGGCCAGTGGCTTTGGAGAAAATGACCAAAAACCAAACAGGCCATTTTGAAACATTTTTAACCCGCGGGGTTGTCGAAAAAGAGCCGACAGATATGGAGCTTTAAAGGGATAGTTCACTCGAAATTGAAATTTCCTAACTCATTATTATCTCCTCCCCCTCATGTGGACTAAGGGCTGGGAGAAGTTTCAGAGTCCTCCGTGGCTTCTCTGAGTTACAGGGGGTCTCGGCGTAGCAGTGCATGTCCATATGACGGTTGCAAATGGATACCAACTGTCTTCGTAACAAAAAGACACACCAAAAACCATCCAGATACCTCCATGCTGCTCGTATGTAATGTCCCTCTGGTATTGAAGCCCCGACATGAGAAATTGTCCCGAAAAAAATTAAATAAGTCTATATTTTAAGCTTGTTTGTAGCGGAAGCTCCTCTTCCCCGGGAAGAGCAGCATGGAGGTATTTGGATGTTTTTTGGTGTGTCTTTTTGTTACGAAGACAGTTGGTATCCATTTGCAACCGTCATATGGACATGCACTGCTACGCCGAGACCCCCTGTAACTCAGAGAAGCCACGGAGGACTCTGAAACTTCTCCCAGCCCTTAGTCCATCATGAGGGAAATTTGAATTTTGGGTGAACTATTCTTTTAATGTAAAGATGTAAATACAGCACTGTGTAAAGTGTGTGTGTGTGTGTGTGTGTGTGTGTGTGTGTGTGTGTGTGTGTGTGTGTGTGTGTGTGTGTGTGTGTGTGTGTGTGTGTGTGTGTGTGTGTGTGTGTGTGTGTGTGTGTGTTAGTGTGTCTCTGCAGCTCCTCCCGGTGGCCCCGCCCCTCCCACGGATCGAGCCCGCCCCCCCGACAGCCTGCCCCTCCCCCCCGGCTCAGACACAACGGTCAGTCAGTCAGTCAGTGTAAACCTGTGATGTCACTGTTGGCGGTTTCACACTGGCAGCGCTCCGGCGCGGTTCTGGTTCCCGAACGCAGCTTTGAACCGGCCGGTGCGTTCAGAGTCACACTGAAAAAATAACTGGTTCTGAACCTGAAAAGTCGGTTCGCTGCGGAACCAAAAGATAGTTGGTTTTTCCTTGTGAACCGTGACATCATCAGTGGGCGTGTCACTTAGGACGAGCAGGAAAGCAGCAGGAAACCGTCACCATGTTATACACAGTAGCTTAGTAACATAACACTTAATGCAGACTGATCTCAACTCAACTCAACTCAACTTTATTTATAGAGCCCTTTAAAACAACCACAGCTGAAACAAAGTGCTGTACATAATGCAACATATGGAAATAAAATAATTAGCAGAAGAATAAATATAAAATAATAATTGTTTATTGCCTTTAAAACAATTTAAAAGCAATAAAACAATTTAGAATTAAAATAAAACAATTAAAATAAAAAAACAATAAAAACAATGAATAAAACATACCATAAAACACTAAAACAGAGGTAGAGTCTCATGCTGAGTTGATCGGTTCATTGTAAAACATTTATTTATTTTTGTAAATGTGGTGATATTTGTACGTAGGTTACAGACAGAGCCCCGAGGCAGCGCTGCTCTTCTGTCCACACATGAAGCTTCACTTTACATTCAAACAAATAATGCTACTGCCACACCTGTTAGATTTCATCAATGAGACCAACATTTATCTCCTAGAAATAATGTAACCAGCCGGTGGTAAACCTCTAAAAACCTGTGGGTAAGTTAATTAGTGATGGTTTTCTCCCCCGGGATGAGGACGGAGGTTGGCCGGCCGAGCAGCTCTGCAGACCGGCTGCTGCCTCTGTGATGTCCCGGTCGCTGCAGAGCTTCACTTCTCTGAAAAACATTGGAGCAAACTTCTAAACAGCCGTCGTTTGGATAAACTGGCCGTAGATTTGGATCTAAACAGTTACTTTCTCACATGAAAACATATTAAAAGTAAAGTATTACGGTAGTTTGCTGTTTCGTTAAGCGCCGTAGCTGTGTTTATTTCCGCCTGTGTGACGCGGAATGACGTCCTCCCACTTTGGTTCCACTAACTGGTGTGAAAGCTGCTGGTTTGCCAGACAGCACCGAGGTCCAGAACCGAACCAGTGCCAGAACCAGAACCATGGCAGTGTGAAACCGCTATGTGAGGTGAGAGCAGAACTGACCTGTGAACTGTTCTGGTCCTGGTTCTGGTGGACAGGAGGAGACGAGAGACGAGGCCGAGCAGAACAACAGGAACCGGCAGCGGAGCAGCAACAGCAGCAGCAGCAACAGCGCCCCCCAGAGTCTGAGAGAGGCCGACGCCTCCAAACAGGTAGTCATCTGACATGTCTGTTGAACTGATAAAAATATAAAATTATTATGATCAAAAACACCACATACAGTCTTAAACAGCTGTCTTCTACACTTTCACTTTCTCAAATATAAATCGAGTTCACATAAAATGCAGCATATAAACATATCTGCACTGGTGCATCTTGATTTACGGCCGCGATCGATCACGTGACTGCAGGGTCGCCAGAAATTTGTGATGTCACAATGGGTCACGAATCACTGGACTATGGAGAGACATTTGTCTCTTTATTATTCAAATAGAACAGATTTGCAACCGAAAAAGAGATTTGAGAGCTACTCACTATAGTGAATTCATCATAGTGACTCACTGGTCAAATAAAAAAACACTCTGGGACACGACTCCGCCGCACAGTTAATTACATATTACGTAACGGCGATCCGTGACCACAATGCATGATGGGATATCTTGCTCCGGTTAGTGACCATCGGATGTTCACTACATGTTGTGGTGAATTGTGGGATAGATTCAGTCACTATATAGTGAACATTAATAATCACTAAACATTCAGACACCACTACAACAACTGGTCACTAGATAGAGAGTAGGGAGGGATGTCGGACACAGCGACTGTCTCTTTATTATTCAAATAGAATAGATTTGCAACCAAAAAAGAGATTTGAGAGCGAAACAGAATAAGTTGCAATTGCAAAAAAAAAAGTTTTGAGAGCATATTCGTTCAACTTCAATCAAAACTAAAGTTTGTAAGTAAAAACGTACAGTAGGAACTACTTCGTTGTGGCCGAGTTCATAGCTACTTTTCAAAGGAATAATCCGTTATCAAATAGGCCTACTATAATTTAATAATGTAATTTTCCCCAAAACGGCTTTTTGCTCCTTGTTTTTCACCAATCAAAATATGTTAGAGAAGAAATCTGTGTTCATTTTTAGGCCTAATGTTAAGACTAAGGCTACATTTAGTGATTTACATCCCCCCTGCTGTAAACCTCATGGAAACTCAGAGGACAGTAGCAGGCCCCAGGAAACTTTTATTTCCTAAAAAAACCTCAAAGCATTAACAACTACATCTTTACTACTACTATCACTACTTATAGACTTAGTAAGTTGTTTAGTAGCTAATGCTGGGTTTTAAAAATGCCCACTGAATTTGTAATTGAACAGCCCTGGTCTACACACTCTACAGTAATATCACCGTATCGCCATATCGCCGTATCGCCCAGCCCTACTTGGTACCCATGATGCACTCCTGCACTCTAGCACTGTCACTTTGGCCTGGCACTTTTGCACCTTTGCACTTTATCTCTCAGAAACTCTTAAGGTCCCACTACCCATGGAAGTGTTGTAAAAAGATCAATGTTTTATCTGGTTATAGTCGTTTTGTTGTGTCCTTGTTGTCTGCATTGTTATGTCGTTTATAATACTATGTTTCTCTGTCACTGGACTGTTTTTATGTTTTGGGACTCTGGATGGAAATGAGCTGCTGCTATAATCTGACACATTTACATGTTTTTATATGTTCATTGATGTGTGACTGTCCCACCCAGATAAACTAATAAAGTAAAGTAAAGGACTTGATCCTCACAGCGTTTTGTTCCAGAAACCTGTTTGGTTTCTACTGACAGAACCAGGACACACACACTTCCCCTTGACCCACTGTGTGTGTGTGTGTGTGTGTGTGTGTGTGTGTGTGTGTGTGTGTGTGTGTGTGTGTGTGTGTGTGTGTGTGTGTGTGTGTGTGTGTGTGTGTGTGTGTCCTGCAGAAGCTCAGAGCTGCAGACTCTTCAGAAAACGAGTTTCAGGCTCCGAAGGCGCCGATGGAAAAGCAGGTAACAAATCATCAGAAACAAGTCGACTGTTTGTAAATGGATCAATCAATCATGTCTATTGATCTGATTGACCTGATTGACCTGATTGGGATGTAGAGTTTCTTCTGGGATGTTGTTGTGTTGTGTTGTGTTGTGTTGTGTTGTGTTGTGTTGTGTTGTGTTGTGTTGTGTTGTGTTGTGTTGTGTTGTGTTGTGTTGTGTTGTGTTGTGTTGTGTTGTGTCTTCATCATGAGCTGAACTGAACTGAACCTGAGTGATTGATCCCAGTCTGAAGACGTCTAATCGGGTTGGATCGATCCGTCTGATCAATAAACGTATTGATCTGTGTGTGTGTGTTTGTGTGTGTGTGTGTCCTCCCTTGCCTACCAGAAGCTTCCTCCTTCAGCTGTTGTTAAAGGGATAGTTCAACATTTTGGCAAATTGGCCGCCCATTGCCATAATCGCTAGATGGAGTTGTTTTAGAGGGAAATGCAGAGACTGTTGATGAAAAACTGTCCTGAAGGCAACGTGCATCAGAGGTTTTACATGTATTTCCCTCTAAAACAACTCTGTGTGGTAACGTTGTGTTATTATCTCATAGCGTGGTGAATGTGCAGCTCACAACTTGTCCACCAGAGCGTTGTGGAGTTGTTGGATTGTGTATTTGATGAGTTTGATGAGGGAAACCAAGAAATCCCATAATGAGCCTCCGTAGCGTAGCTCTGAGCAGCTCACGGCTCTGCTCCGCCGTTCTAAAAACAGCTTGCACCGACAATTAAAGGTAACGAACCTACTGCTATGACTATAGGAGTTATGGTAATGGGCCAGTTTGACAAAATGTGGAACTATCCCTTTAACATTTCCATGTTTCTCACATTCTCTGTTATAAACTGTTTTCTTGTCTGTAACAACATGAGGGATCCCTCCTCTGTTGCTCACCCTGAGCTTTCTCCTGGTTTTCCCTGTTCAAAGGGTTTTCATGGAGTTTTTCCTCAGTGGATGTGAGGGTCTAAGGACAGAGGATGTTGTTATGATGGGATGTGAAGCCCTTTGAGACAAACTGCTGGTAAAAACAGGCTATACTAATAAAACTGCCTTGTCTTGCAGTCCTGCAGCTTACACAGCAGCTCCAGCAAACAGACAGCGACAGCGCCCCCTCTGGTCAGCCCCGAGCTGCAGACCACCAACAAAGGTACACACACACACACACACACACACACACACACACACACACACACACACACACACACACACACACACACACACACACACACACACACACACACAACAACCTGTGCAGCTCTAACTCTTCACTGTGTCTCATATACTAAAGTAAATGGGCCATCTTTCTATGCGCTGGCTCAGCCAATGATCTGTCTTGATTTACTGTTGTTGAGAAGCTTCCATCTCATTTATCATCATCTCTTTAAATCCTGATCAGTAATAAATCCTGAACAGTCTCAGGACGTTTTCCTGTTCCTACGGTCAGAACAGAAACGTTTGAGGTTTTCTGCTCCAACTACATGGAACAATTTGCAGTCAGAGCTCAAACTCCAAAATCTGGAATCTCTGAATGTATTTACAGCGTTCCCACTCTTTTCTTCTAATCGTTTTCCAGAACATTTTCCAGACGTGCATCGCCCCGTCCCATTCCTGCTTTGGAGAAGTCGTAGTTCGACAGTTGTACTTTATTTTGTACATTCAACCAGTTTGTTTCTCTCACCCCCAGAATTTGATTTAAAGATGTGCAGTCGTCTATGGCTCTAACTTATCTATGAAATAATATCTTACGTGCTCAGAAATTGAGACAAACACTTAAAACAGTTCTCTTTTCTGGCTTCTTTGGAAAATGAATCCTTATAGTGCGGTCTGAAGAAGTCAAACAGATTAGTTTAGTTTAGTTTAGTTTAGATTAGTTTAATTTAGTTTAGATTAGTTTAGTTTAGTTTAGTTTAGTTTAGTTTAGATTAGTTTAGTTTAATTTAGTTTAGATTAGTTTAGTTTAGTTTAGTTTAGTTTAGATTAGTTTAGTTTAGTTTAGTTTAGTTTAGTTTAGTTTAGATTAGTTTAGTTAATTTAGTTTAGTTTAGTTTAGATTAGTTTAGTTTAATTTAGTTTAGTTTAGTTTAGTTTAGTTTAGTTTATTTAGACCCCCATTAGCTTTTGCCACGCAGCAGCTATTCTTCCTGGGGTCTTTTCATCATAATAAATGACAAATACAAACCATTAACACACAACACATTAATACATAAAACAAAAAAATACATATAGAAAACACATACTCAATACAGAAAAAACAAAACATCCAAGACAAACACTTAACATATGTTACCTGCTCCTACATTGTCACCATGTGATAAATGATTTTCCAGGACAACTCAAGTCACAACTCACATTTTATCCTTTTTCTCAACTTCCATGTGTTTTCCATGACTGGATAATTGATCGACCAGTGTGCAGGTTTTCCAGGACGCGTGGGAATTCTGATTAAAGTCCATGATGAATCCCATTACATCCAGGAACCACGAGGGCAAATGTTTAATTTTGAACTGATTCTGTAAATTCTGTTATTATTTGTATCCTTTATGTCTAGTTTTAATGTGTTGAAACTGTTGATTGTGAACTACAGGTGCTGCAGGTCTCTCTTCTTTGATCTCAATGGGACAAACCTGGTTAAATAACCGTTGTTGTTGTTATAATAATCGTTTTTTTTTTGTTTGAGTTTATTTCAATCAGCAAAACATAAATAAATAAATAAATAGAACCACATCCCTCTAAGAGCAGAGCTGCATGGCTGATGGACAGGGTCAGGGGTCAGGGCTGAAGCTACTAGCTCACAGACGCCCTATAACCTTTACACCATACATGTAAATATATGTATATACAGTACCTTTACATAAAGAAACAGCATACATGCCATCTACACACATATACACACCTACATGTATTGTACATACTCAGCAAATACCAAGCACAAAATAAAAGACATTTAACATCTGTCAAATCATTCCTCCCTACATTTAAATCATTCCCCACCTTCAAGACTGGATCTTTCCTAAATGAACATTTTTAACTTATTTTTAAACAGCTTCATCCCACAGACAGACACACACATGCTTTTCAGAGCAGTGTGAACAATTGTGTTGTTTAAAATTCCATCTCCCTCTTAGATCGTATCCCCCTCCTCTATCACTAAAGTTTTTTGTTTTTTTTAATAATAATAATAAATCCTGCCCCCCCCCCCCCCCCCTCAGACCCGTCCAGCTGTGCGGTGGTTCCGGGTCAGGAGACGATGCTGGAGATCTGTAAAGGTCGATCAGGACTCGGCCTCAGCATAGTGGGAGGAAGAGACACACAGCTGGTAACACACACACACACACACACACACACACACACACACACACACACACACACACACACACACACACACACACACACACACGTTGTGAACCTGCCCATATTAAAGCTGAGTCTCTCCACCAGGACGCCATAGTGATCCATGAGGTCTACGAGGAGGGAGCAGCAGCCAGAGATGGTCGACTCTGGGCCGGAGACCAGGTCCTCGAGGTAAAGTACTGCTGCTCCATGGAGACCACCGTCACCATGGAGACCACCGTCACATGACCTCATCAGCTTCATCATCACATGACCTCATCACATAGATATCTACACGTAGAAGCAGCATTGGGGCTGGTCAGGAATGTCTCTTGGCTCCATCTTGGGGGGGAGTTCCTCCTGAGCAGCATCAACAGTCAACAGCCAGACCACGTACGGATGTTCCCATGAAAGAAACGCCAAAACCAAGAGACATGGAAGAACTTTTCTCCAGTAATAAGTTGTTTATATTATAGAACTGTTCTGAACTTGTTGAATGTGATGTAGGTGAGTTATCTGACATAAATGAAACTAAGGTAACGTATCATAGGGTGGATATGTGTTACATTTAGTGCATATACCACTAGTTCATATATTAATAGTTTGTTATGTTGTTGCCTGTATGTGTAGGCTATAGGCTGTGGTAGTTGTGAGGTTGTGGTTGCCATGGTGATGAGGCTACCTATATAACTGTGCTAGGCCATATTAAATCAGTTTCATGGCACTGACATTAACCCTATAACTGCTAAGGTGAGTTATGTAGCTGAGTTGTAGTAGCTTCAGTGATAGACCTCGGCCTCTGTAGATACAGGAAGTCAAAGTTAGACTCCTCCTCCTCAAGATGGCGGCGGTGACAATCCGTTACAATGGGCAGCAGCGTCAGAGGAGGCAGCTACGTATAGATATCTATGACCTCATCAGCATCATCATCATCACCGTTATTAACACAGTAAATCCTCCAGTAGAAGCCTCAGAGTCTCACTCTGGTCTCCTGTTCTGGACCGAGTCTGAGTTAAAACCTCCTGTTGTCCTGCTGGGGCAAGGAAGGAAGGATGGAAGGAAGGAAGGAAGGAAGGAAGGAAGGAAGGAAGGAAGGAAGGAAGGAAGGAAGGAAGGAAGGAAGGATGGAAGGATGGAAGGACAAAGGGAAAGATGGGAGGGAACAGATTGGGTTAATTGGGTCAAAAAGGAAGGAAGAAGTAAGGACGAAGGGAAAGAAGGAAGGAAGGAAGAAAAGAAAGAAAGATGGAGGGAGGGAACAGATTCGTTCAAGGAAGGAAGAAGTTGAATTGAATTGAATTGAATTGAAAACTTTATTGAACAACGTTAAACAAGTGTTCAAAAGGATTAAAACACAATAAAGCCAAAAGGCTTGTTTCCATTGTGGTCCTGCATTGTGGGAAAGAAGGGAGGGAACAGATCAGGTCAATTGGATCAAAAGAGGAAGAAATTAAGGACAAAGGGAAGGAAGGAAGGAAGGGAATAAGGATTGTGGAAAGAAGGAAGGGGAAAAGGAAGGTATAAAAGAAAGATGGAGGGAGGGAGGGAGCAGATCAGGTCAATTGAACCAAAGGAGGAAGGAAGGAAGGACAAAGGGAGGGAAGGAAAGAAGGAAGGGAGAAAGGAAGGAAGGAAGGAAGGAAGGAAGGAAGGAAGGAAGGAAGGAAGGAAGGAAGGAAGGAAGGAAGGAAGGAAGGAAGGAAGGGAGGGAATAAGGATTGTGGAAAGAAGGAAGGGAGAAAGGAAGGATGGAGGAAGGGAACAGATTGGGTAACAGGATAGATAAAAGGAGGATTGATAAAAAACAAAAACCTTTATTGGCTCCTGCTGCAGAACAAACAGACGATGAGTCAGAGTGAAGTCGTCCATGTTGCTGCAGACGATGTCGCCCTCTGCTGGACAAACACTGACGACACATTCACATTCACTCTGCTGCACATTCACATTCACTCTGCTGCTGCACATTCACATTCACTCTGCTGCTACACATTCACATTCACTCTGCTGCTACACATTCACTCTGCTACACATTCACATTCACTCTGCTGCACATTCACATTCACTCTGCTGCTACACATTCACTCTGCTGCTACACATTCACTCTGCTGCTACACATTCACTCTGCTACACATTCACATTCACTCTGCTGCTACACATTCACTCTGCTGCTACACATTCACTCTGCTACACATTCACATTCACTCTGCTACACATTCACTCTGCTGCTGCACATTCACTCTGCTACACATTCACTCTGCTGCTACACATTCACTCTGCTGCTACACATTCACTCTGCTGCTACACATTCACATTCACTCTGCTGCTGCACATTCACTCTGCTGCTACACATTCACTCTGCTGCTGCACATTCACTCTGCTGCTACACATTCACTCTGCTGCTACACATTCACTCTGCTGCTACACATTCACTCTGCTGCTGCACATTCACTCTGCTGCTACACATTCACTCTGCTGCTACACATTCACTCTGCTGCTGCACATTCACTCTGCTACACATTCACATTCACTCTGCTGCTACACATTCACTCTGCTGCTACACATTCACTCTGCTGCTACACATTCACTCTGCTGCTGCACATTCACTCTGCTGCTGCACATTCACTCTGCTACACATTCACATTCACTCTGCTGCTACACATTCACTCTGCTGCTACACATTCACTCTGCTGCTACACATTCACTCTGCTGCTGCACATTCACTCTGCTGCTGCACATTCACTCTGCTGCTACACATTCACTCTGCTGCTACACATTCACTCTGCTGCTGCACATTCACTCTGCTGCTACACATTCACTCTGCTACACATTCACATTCACTCTGCTGCTACACATTCACTCTGCTGCTACACATTCACATTCACTCTGCTGCTACACATTCACTCTGCTGCTACACATTCACTCTGCTGCTACACATTCACTCTGCTGCTGCACATTCACTCTGCTGCTGCACATTCACTCTGCTGCTACACATTCACTCTGCTGCTACACATTCACTCTGCTGCTGCACATTCACTCTGCTGCTGCACATTCACTCTGCTGCTACACATTCACTCTGCTGCTACACATACACTCTGCTGCTGCACATTCACTCTGCTGCTACACATTCACTCTGCTACACATTCACATTCACTCTGCTGCTACACATTCACTCTGCTGCACATTCACATTCACTCTGCTGCTACACATTCACTCTGCTGCTGCACATTCACTCTGCTGCTGCACATTCACTCTGCTGCTACACATACACTCTGCTGCTGCACATTCACTCTGCTGCTACACATTCACTCTGCTACACATTCACATTCACTCTGCTGCTACACATTCACTCTGCTGCTACACATTCACTCTCTGCTACACATTCACATTCACTCTGCTGCTACACATTCACTCTGCTACACATTCACTCTGCTGCTGCACATTCACTCTGCTGCTACACATTCACTCTGCTGCTGCACATTCACATTCACTCTGCTGCTACACGTTCACTCTGCTGCTACACATTCACATTCACTCTGCTGCTACACATTCACTCTCTGCTACACATTCACTCTGCTGCACATTCACTCTGCTGCTACACATTCACATTCACTCTGCTGCTACACATTCACTCTGCTGCACATTCACTCTGCTGCTACACATTCACATTCACTCTGCTGCTACACATTCACTCTGCTGCTACACATTCACTCTGCTGCTACACATTCACATTCACTCTGCTGCTACACATTCACTCTGCTGCTACACATTCACATTCACTCTGCTACACATTCACTCTGCTGCACATTCACTCTGCTGCTACACATTCACATTCACTCTGCTGCTACACATTCACTCTGCTGCTACACATTCACATTCACTCTGCTGCTACACATTCACTCTCTGCTACACATTCACATTCACTCTGCTGCTACACATTCACATTCACTCTGCTGCTACACATTCACTCTCTGCTACACATTCACATTCACTCTCTGCTACACATTCACATTCACTCTGCTGCTACACATTCACTCTGCTGCTGCACATTCACATTCACTCTGCTGCTACACGTTCACTCTGCTGCTACACATTCACTCTGCTACACATTCACATTCACTCTGCTGCTACACATTCACTCTCTGCTACACATTCACATTCACTCTCTGCTACACATTCACATTCACTCTGCTGCTACACATTCACTCTGCTGCTGCACATTCACATTCACTCTGCTGCTACACGTTCACTCTGCTGCTACACATTCACTCTGCTACACATTCACATTCACTCTGCTGCTACACATTCACTCTCTGCTACACATTCACTCTGCTGCTACACATTCACATTCACTCTGCTGCTACACATTCACTCTGCTGCTGCACATTCACATTCACTCTGCTGCTACACATTCACTCTGCTGCACATTCACATTCACTCTGCTGCTACACATTCACTCTGCTGCACATTCACATTCACTCTGCTGCTACACATTCACTCTGCTGCACATTCACATTCACTCTGCTGCTACACATTCACTCTGCTGCACATTCACATTCACTCTGCTGCTACACATTCACTCTGCTGCACATTCACATTCACTCTGCTGCTACACATTCACTCTGCTGCTGCACATTCACATTCACTCTGCTGCTACACATTCACTCTGCTACACATTCACTCTGCTGCTGCACATTCACTCTGCTGCTGCACATTCACATTCACTCTGCTGCTACACATTCACTCTGCTGCTGCACATTCACTCTGCTGCTGCACATTCACATTCACTCTGCTGCTGCACATTCACTCTGCTGCTACACATTCACTCTGCTACACATTCACTCTGCTACACATTCACATTCACTCTGCTGCTACACATTCACTCTGCTGCTACACATTCACTCTGCTGCTACACATTCACTCTGCTGCTACACATTCACTCTGCTGCTGCACATTCACTCTGCTGCTGCACATTCACTCTGCTGCTACACATTCACTCTGCTGCTACACATTCACTCTGCTGCTGCACATTCACATTCACTCTGCTGCTACACATTCACTCTGCTGCTACACATTCACTCTGCTGCTACACATTCACTCTGCTGCTACACATTCACTCTGCTGCTGCACATTCACTCTGCTGCTGCACATTCACTCTGCTGCTACACATTCACTCTGCTGCTGCACATTCACTCTGCTGCTGCACATTCACTCTGCTACACATTCACTCTGCTGCTACACATTCACTCTGCTGCTGCACATTCACTCTGCTACACATTCACTCTGCTGCTACACATTCACTCTGCTGCTACACATTCACTCTGCTGCTACACATTCACTCTGCTGCTACACATTCACTCTGCTACACATTCACATTCACTCTGCTACACATTCACATTCACTCTGCTGCTACACATTCACTCTGCTGCACATTCACATTCACTCTGCTGCTACACATTCACTCTGCTGCTACACATTCACTCTGCTGCTACACATTCACATTCACTCTGCTGCTACACATTCACTCTGCTGCTACACATTCACATTCACTCTGCTGCTGCACATACGAGGAGCTTGTGTCTGCAGATCCGGAGACCTGCACATTCAGACCCCTGGGTTCTTTGCTACAGCGCCACCTGTTTTGTTGCTAATGGATACAGATAATGTGGACAATATGGACGGCCGTAGGAACGTGAGGATCGAACGTGAATCACATTGTTCGTCTAATGTCATGAAAGTTTTTGTAGAAAATGTATCTGACAGTGTAACGACTGTTTGAGCATAATACGTTTACTACTATAATTAAATGCACGTCAAATACAGTAATATATATAATATTGATCTTTTAGGAAGCTCGCTTGGCCGGCACATTTTGTTTAAGTTAATGAAACCGAGATACTTTTAATACTGTGTGCTTAAATTAAACAGAAATAAAATGATAGGCTGTGTGTGTGGGCCAACGTGTTCATAAAATATAAAATGTCATACTGTTGTTGAAACGTCAGCCCACACTGTCGGATCCATTTTCATTGTGTTTACGAACAATGTGATTCACGTTCGATACTCACGTTCCTACTGCCGTCCATATTGTCCATATTTCATATCTGTATCCATTAGTATAAAAACCAACAGTAACCCCATGCAATAGAACATTTAAAAGCATTTTATAGGTTATTAAAAAAAGTTTAAAAGTGTTCCAAGCTTCCCAAACAATTAGATCTTGGCGGTTTATTCGGATTTTGCCCCGTCAAAAAACCAGAGTGCGGGTTCAGACTAGCCTCGTAAACCAGCCTCTCTCTCCCGGAAATGCCTTATTTCATTTCTGAGGGAGAGTCTGGCCTCATCCCCCTTGTGAGCGTTTGGCCTGAAACCCCCGAGCCAATCAGCCATGGGTGCAGATCCCGGGGGGGACGGGGGGGACATGTCCCCCCCAATTTCTGAAAAACATGAATTGTCCCCCCCAATAAAAATACCCCAAATTATTCAAAATTGAAGAAATGTATTTTCAGACTTCACATTCTTCACATTTTAGATTCACATCTAAAAAGAAATGATTGAAATGGTGGAACATAATGTTTGACAAATATATTTCTGACTCCACATTCCACCTCCAGTCTCCTCCACTACGATGCAAATGAATGGGTAGTTTCTTACTCAGACGCTGATGACATCAGCAGGCTTTAAAAAAAATAATAAACGACCCCCTCAATCTTAGAGCTTCATATTTTGATTTTCATCCATATCAATTCATCATGTATAAAGTAGTCCCATACACTGGGAGAAAAGGGAGATGGGGAGAAGAATTGGGGATCTGGGAAGGTCGGAGGGAGGTGAAAGATAAGAACGCAGATATTATATGTCTGAGACCCTTAAAATTATAATTTAGTGATACGTGCTGTTGGCTGTTTAGGACAAATAAACAAGAAAGGTAAGCACAATAAATAATTCCCTGTGCAGTACTTTATGAATGATATGGCGAGCCTCTACCAAGTTGTTATTTATGGTCGCATGTTATGAGCTGCAATACGGGCAAAAAAAAAAAAAAAAATCACTTTTGTGTCCCCCCCAATCCTGACATCGGATCTGCACCCCTGCAATCAGCCAATCAGCCAATCAGCCAATCAGCGCCGCCGCTCAGATTTCTGTGATTGACACAGCACGTTGGCCAATCAGGGACCGCCTGGTGCAAAGCCCCGTCACTACACTGCTACTGCGCGACTCTTCCCACGGCGAAGCTGTCTACTGTAGCAGCCTAAAAACAGGTGGCGTTAAGGGGTCTGGATGTGCAGGTCTCCGGGTCTGCAGCCATGTACTATTGCCACATACCTGTGTGTGTGTGTGTTCAGGTGAACAGCGTGGACCTGCGCGGCGCCTCCCACGAGGAGGCGATCGCCGCGCTGCGCCACACGCCGGCCAAGGTCCGTCTGACGGTGCTGAGGGACGAGGCTCAGTACCGGGACGAGGAGAACCTGGACCTGTTTAAGGTGGAGCTGCAGAAGAAGAGCGGCCGCGGGCTGGGACTCAGCATCGTCGGAAAGAGGTTCCACCTTAAAAGAATACTTCACCCAAAATTGAAATGTCATGTGGACTAAGGGCTGGGAGAAGTTTCAGAGTCCTCCGTGGCTTCTCTGAGTTACAGGGGGTCTCCGTGCAGCACTGTATGTCCATATATTTTTTATTTAACCTTTATTTATTCAGGAATGATCCATTGAGATTAAAACATCTCTTTTTCAAGGATGTCCTGAGGAAATACAGATACAAGCAAACATACACAACAAGATCAAGGTAACAAGAGACATCAAACGTCAAAAACAAGCAGCACAATTACAGAATTAAGTTAATTGTCACAGGTTCAGCTGGTGACTAAAAGTTCTGAGATTGAGCATTTGAAGCAAGAAAGAGGGATGAGAGAGCCCAGTCTCATCCTGGCTTGTAGGTCATTCCACGACCATGGCCCAAAATGGGAGAGGGTCTTCATCCCTAACTCGGTCCTCATATGGGGGACCTTAAATCGCAGCCAACTCTATATAACGCCAAATATAACGGTTGCAAATGGATACCAACTGTCTTCATAACAAAAAGACACACCAAAAAACATCCAGATACCTCCATGCAGCTCGTATGTAATGTCCGTCTTATATTGAAGCCCCAACATGAGAAATTGTCCCGAAAATAATTAAATAAGTCTATATTTCAAGCTTGTTTGTAGCGGAAGCTTCTCTTCCTGGTCCGTCCAAATCGCGCAAGATTTCAATACCAGAGGGACATTACATACGAGCAGCATGGAGGTATCTGGATGTTTTTTGGTGTGTCTTTTTGTTACGTAGACAGTTGGTATCCATTTGCAACCGTCATATGGACATGCACTGCTACGCCGAGACCCCCTGTAACTCAGAGAAGCCACGGAGGACTCTGAAACTTCTCCCAGCCCTTAGTCCACATGAGTGGGAGGAGATCATGAGTTAGGAAATTTCAATTTTGAGTGAACTATTCCTCTAACAATAACAACACACAGACGCAACGGGACGTTCACAACCTCTGTAACTGTTGTCTGTGTGTGTGTGTGTGTGTGTGTGTGTGTGTGTGTGTGTGTGTGTGTGTGTGTGTGTGTGTGTGTGTGTGTGTGTGTGTGTGTGTGTTAGGAGTGGCAGCGGTGTGTTTATCTCTGAGCTGGTCCGAGGCGGCGCTGCAGAGCTGGACGGCCGCCTGATGCAGGGAGACCAGATACTGACGGTCGATGGAGACGATACGAGACACGCCTCCCAGGAAGCTGTAGCTGCCATACTGAAGGTCAGAGGGGGCAGAAGTACTCATATTCTGTACTCAGGGTATCCGCGGGGTCTTGAAAAGTATTAAAAGGTGATAAATCAATTTTGGGGAAAATTAAGACTCTTAAAAAGTATTAAAACGTCTTTTCATGACTTTATAAAGTCTTACATTTTGAAGGTATTTTTTCTGAATTAGCTCCAAGAGTTTGAGTCCTAAAAAACATTGTGAAAGTGTGTGAATTTATTCATTTTATTAAAAACCAAAGATGAACCGGTTCATAAAAAAGAAAAGAAGATTGTTGTTTTGGTTTTTTTGAGAGTTGAGCAATGTTTTTTTTTATAAACTTTGCCTTTTATTTATTATCCTTGAATTCTGTTGTATCATAGTGGTCTATAGTCTTTATCACAAACTAAAACTGTTCAGTTAATGTAAATGGTTACAGCTTGAAGCGGCCGTGAGGTGTTGAAAAATGTTGATAAGGTCTTGAAAAAGTCTTAAAAAGGTTTTAGAATTAACTTCAAGATTCCTGTATAAACCCTGGTACTTAAAGCAGAAGTACAGATACATGTGTAATGTAATACTCTGGTAAAAGTAGAAGTACTGATTCAACTCCTTTACTCAAATAAAAGTAAGAAAGTACAGGCTCTGAAATGTACTTTCAAAGTAAAAGTAAAAAGTAAAAATGACTTTTTGCCGTTAATGAAACCTACATCCTTTAATAATTCTGTTAAACAAACAAAAAAGGTTCAGACAGAATAATCAAGATGGCGGTGGTTCCCATTAATTAACGTTTGGCGACTCTCCGTCGACTGAAATGAAAGAGAGTCTGGTTTACGAGGCTGTGTTTTTACAACGTAAGGAGTAGAAAGTAGATATTTTTGCATATAAAAGTAGGGAGTAAAAGTAAAAAGTGGCAACCTGCTTCTCCCTCCGGTGTTGTGTCCACTAGGGGTGTACCCCAACCCAACACGAATAACGCTTTGATCCCGAATAGTTTTGCTGTCTGAAGTTTCTCCTCATTATTCGGGAGCTTTTTTCTAAAGAAAATTATTATTATTATTCCCGTTCTAGTTAGCTGAGAGCTAAAGCAGAAGTTAGCCGGCTAGCTCGGCGTAGCACTAGCTCGGCTGAAGTCAGTGCACCCACTTTCAGTTTCTTCCCGAATCCGAATCCAAATTCGAATCTGAAGTTTTTTGTAAAAGCTCGAATCCGAATCTGAATACAAATAGTGCACTGGCTCTACACCCCGAGTGTCCACTGTTTCCTACAGAGCTCTGTTCCAAATGAAAGGAGAAGGAAGAACATGCGTGGAAAGACGTCGTCTCTGAGATGTAGAATGTGTTTTATAGAAGAGAGAAACACACATTGCAGGACCAATGACTTGACTGTGATGTTCAGCCTGACTTCATATCTAAGCTGAACATCACAGGACACGTCTGTTCTGATGATACAAGTCAGCAGTGTAAAGCTCCAGCATGTGGGAGCTTTCTTAATTGGTGGGTGTCAAGATTTTCATTTGATATCATACAAAACACCAAAGATGTGTGTCTGCAAACTCTTTGTAGCTGGAGCACGAGTTTATCTGTTGTAACCCTGTGTGTGTGTGTGTGTGTGTGTGTGTGTGTGTGTGTGTGTGTGTGTGTGTGTGTGTGTGTGTGTGTGTGTGTGTGTGTGTTGCAGTGTGCTCGGGGTCCGGTCCATCTGGAGCTCGGCCGACTCAAAGCTGCTTCCTGGATCTCATCCCGACACAACTCACAGGGCAGCCAGGTGTGTGTGTGTAAAGAGATAGTAAACTAGATAGTAAACTAGAACATAGTAGATAGTAAACTAGATAGTAAACTAGATAGTAAACTAGAACATAGTAGATAGTAAACTAGATAGTAAACTAGATAGTTAACTAGAACATAGTAGATAGTAAACTAGATAGTAAACTAGATAGTAAACTAGATAGTTAACTAGAACATAGTAGATAGTAAACTAGATAGTAAACTAGATAGTTAACTAGAACATAGTAGATAGTAAACTAGATAGTAAACTAGATAGTAAACTAGATAGTTAACTAGAACATAGTAGATAGTAAACTAGATAGTAAACTAGATAGTTAACTAGAACATAGTAGATAGTAAACTAGATAGTAAACTAGATAGTAAACTAGATAGTTAACTAGAACATAGTAGATAGTAAACTAGATAGTAAACTAGATAGTTAACTAGAACATAGTAGATAGTAAACTAGATAGTAAACTAGATAGTAAACTAGATAGTTAACTAGAACATAGTAGATAGTAAACTAGATAGTAAACTAGATAGTTAACTAGAACATAGTAGATAGTAAACTAGATAGTAAACTAGATAGTAAACTAGATAGTTAACTAGAACATAGTAGATAGTAAACTAGATAGTAAACTAGATAGTAAACTAGATAGTTAACTAGAACATAGTAGATAGTAAACTAGATAGTAAACTAGATAGTAAACTAGATAGTTAACTAGAACATAGTAGATAGTAAACTAGATAGTAAACTAGATAGTAAACTAGATAGTTAACTAGAACATAGTAGATAGTAAACTAGATAGTAAACTAGATAGTTAACTAGAACATAGTAGATAGTAAACTAGATAGTAAACTAGATAGTAAACTAGATAGTTAACTAGAACATAGTAGATAGTAAACTAGATAGTAAACTAGATAGTTAACTAGAACATAGTAGATAGTAAACTAGATAGTAAACTAGATAGTAAACTAGATAGTTAACTAGAACATAGTAGATAGTAAACTAGATAGTAAACTAGATAGTTAACTAGAACATAGTAGATAGTAAACTAGATAGTAAACTAGATAGTAAACTAGATAGTTAACTAGAACATAGTAGATAGTAAACTAGATAGTAAACTAGATAGTAAACTAGATAGTTAACTAGAACATAGTAGATAGTAAACTAGATAGTAAACTAGATAGTAAACTAGATAGTTAACTAGAACATAGTAGATAGTAAACTAGATAGTAAACTAGATAGTTAACTAGAACATAGTAGATAGTAAACTAGATAGTAAACTAGATAGTTAACTAGAACATAGTAGATAGTAAACTAGATAGTAAACTAGATAGTTAACTAGAACATAGTAGATAGTAAACTAGATAGTAAACTAGATAGTAAACTAGATAGTTAACTAGAACATAGTAGATAGTAAACTAGATAGTTAACTAGAACATAGTAGATAGTAAACTAGATAGTAAACTAGATAGTTAACTAGAACATAGTAGATAGTAAACTAGATAGTAAACTAGATAGTAAACTAGATAGTTAACTAGAACATAGTAGATAGTAAACTAGATAGTAAACTAGATAGTAAACTAGAACATAGTAGATAGTAAACTAGATAGTAAACTAGATAGTAAACTAGAACATAGTAGATAGTAAACTAGATAGTAAACTAGATAGTAAACTAGATAGTAAACTAGAACATAGTAGATAGTAAACTAGATAGTAAACTAGATAGTTAACTAGAACATAGTAGATAGTAAACTAGATAGTAAACTAGATAGTTAACTAGAACATAGTAGATAGTAAACTAGATAGTAAACTAGATAGTAAACTAGATAGTTAACTAGAACATAGTAGATAGTAAACTAGATAGTAAACTAGATAGTAAACTAGATAGTTAACTAGAACATAGTAGATAGTAAACTAGATAGTAAACTAGATAGTTAACTAGAACATAGTAGATAGTAAACTAGATAGTAAACTAGATAGTTAACTAGAACATAGTAGATAGTAAACTAGATAGTAAACTAGATAGTTAACTAGAACATAGTAGATAGTAAACTAGATAGTAAACTAGATAGTTAACTAGAACATAGTAGATAGTAAACTAGATAGTAAACTAGATAGTTAACTAGAACATAGTAGATAGTAAACTAGATAGTAAACTAGATAGTAAACTAGATAGTTAACTAGAACATAGTAGATAGTAAACTAGATAGTAAACTAGATAGTTAACTAGAACATAGTAGATAGTAAACTAGATAGTAAACTAGATAGTTAACTAGAACATAGTAGATAGTAAACTAGATAGTAAACTAGATAGTAAACTAGATAGTTAACTAGAACATAGTAGATAGTAAACTAGATAGTAAACTAGATAGTTAACTAGAACATAGTAGATAGTAAACTAGATAGTAAACTAGATAGTTAACTAGAACATAGTAGATAGTAAACTAGATAGTAAACTAGATAGTTAACTAGAACATAGTAGATAGTAAACTAGATAGTAAACTAGATAGTTAACTAGAACATAGTAGATAGTAAACTAGATAGTAAACTAGATAGTAAACTAGATAGTTAACTAGAACATAGTAGATAGTAAACTAGATAGTAAACTAGATAGTTAACTAGAACATAGTAGATAGTAAACTAGATAGTAAACTAGATAGTTAACTAGAACATAGTAGATAGTAAACTAGATAGTAAACTAGATAGTTAACTAGATGTTTTCCCACTGAGACTCAGCTCAGGGTTAAATACTGATTAAAGGTGGATTCCCCCTCTCTCCCTCTCAGATGAGTCACGTGAGTGGGAGCAGCTCCGGTGTTGTGGCTCCGCCCCTCAGCCGCGCTCTGACCTCGTCTGACCCGCCGCCCACCTCTGACCCGTTGCCCCCGGCGACCACGGCGACCACGGCGACCACGGCGACCCCGGCCCTCAACAACAACAACATGAAGACCCCCGACGTCACTTCCTCCTCTGCAGGTGGAGAACATGAAGGTGACATCATCACATCATCACACGACCTGAGATCGATCAGCAGTCAGCTGGTCAGAGTCTAATGTCTGTGTGTGTGTGTGTGTGTGTGTGTGTGTGTGTGTGTGTGTGTGTGTGTGTGTGTGTGTGTGTGTGTGTGTGTGTGTGTGTGTGTGTGTGTGTGTGTGTGTGTGTGTGTGTGTGTGTGTGTGTGTGTACAGGGGCTGAAACAGGCATCCGGACAGTGGAGATCACAAGGGTAAAGTAACACACACACGCACAACTCAGTGTAACTAGGTGTGATCTGGTCTAAACACACTACAGTGGCTCTGAGGTGCAAATCACAACAGCAAATCAGAAAACACAATGGCATGTGTTTTCTCTTTTTGTGTTGTGTTTTCTGATTTGCTGTAGTGATTTGCACCTCAGGGCCACGGTAACACACACCTCTCTCTGACCTCTGACCTGTGACCTGTGTAACAGGGTGTGAGTGACTCTCTGGGGGTGAGCATCGCGGGGGGGAAGGGCAGTCCGCTGGGTGACATCCCCACCTTCATCGCCATGATCCAGGCCAACGGCGTCGCCGCCAAGACGCATCAACTGAAGGTAGAGAGAGAGAGAGAGTGTGTGTGACGGTGTGTTATGGTGCAGACACACTAGAGCGCTGTAAAAGAGAGTAAGGACACCTCCACTGACTCCCGTGGTAAGGGTTTAAGGGTTTAAGGGTTTAAGGGTTTAAGGGTTTAAGGGTTTAAGGGTTTAAGGGTTTTGTGCCCCTAGTGGCAGGATATGGGTGTTGCAAAAGCGCCGTGTTTTTGTTTTTAGGTGTCTTGGTCATATCAGATTACACTTATAATTTGTTTATTATAAAATGTAGATTGAAACATTCATGTAGACAACTGTTTTTGTTTACTGGCCTATGTGTTAATGTTTATCTGTAAAGGATCCTCAATGATGCTATTAACGTGGTGATCTATAAATGTCCTTAAATTATTGAAAACACCAAACTGCTCATTCACCAACAATGCAGAGATGTCAGTTCTTTTGCAAAACCCATATTCCTCCACCAGGAGGCGCTGCCATTGGACCGATGCTGTCACTACTCTTTTTTACAGTGCGGTTCTGTGTGACGTGGTGCGGAGCTTGAGTTTGGCTCTGCCGTTTCCAACATGGCGGCCGGGTCACGAACGATCTCATTTTACAGTTAAACAACACACTCATGGCGCATTTCCACTAGCACGGCTCAGCTCGGCTCAGTTGTGTTTCCATTACAACTGAGTATCACTTGGTGCCTCCTCGACGTGGGCGGGGTCGACATAACACGGCTGCGCGAAGCCAAAACCCTTTCATTCCGTGTGGTGCCGTCGAGCTCCCTCTGAATCCTGAGTCAGGAAGGTCTGGACCTCCTCCACCGACCAAGGAGTGGATTTCTCCTGAGAAGCCTCTGGTGTTGGAAGTCAAACAGCTACAAACTGAAGCAGTAAAAAGTGGTGTCTTGTCTTGAGTCTCGTTTTTATTTACATTCTAGTCGGTCGTCGAGCCGTTAATGACGCTTCCAGTGACGACACTCATCGGCCGATCAGTGGAAGACAGTCGGCTGACGTCACGTTTTAGTAACGCTTTGATACCAAAAGTACCTGGTTGCAGGTACTGCGTGCTAGTGGAAACACGCAAATAGCGCGCCGAGCCGAGCCGAGCCGAGCCGAGCCGAGCCGAAGCGCGCTAGTGGAAACGCACCATAAAGTCTGTTTCTGAAAACATTTGAGGTGGGAAATGTGTAGTGCAGTAACAGAATCTTGATTCATATCTGATCAACACGGCCTAGTTTGATAGTTTGAACGGAGTTTCTGAGCCGGCCACATTGCGTCAGACGAACCCGATTTGCATAAAGTAGAAGTGAAGTCGTGATTATGGAGATTCACATACGGCGACTGGCGTGTCGGGTCCATGATGCACCGCGCGGCCGGAGCTGCTGCTCTGCATAGACAATGAATGGGATCTGTCGACTTGACGTGCGTCGCCGGAGTTGGTGTGTCTGCACCTTTAGTCTGCACAGATGTGTGTGTCTGTCTAACTAGAAAAAACTGAAAAAACAGAAAAAACAAGAGCACTCGCAGCTCTGCAGGACTCAGTGTCAATTTATTGTAGTGACGTACGTTTGGAGCAGTGTAGCTCTTCGTCAGACAGTAGGATAGCTATCAGAAGCCATCTTAAATACTACTAGTCACATGACTTGATCAGGAGAAGATAGCATGCAGCTGTTGCAGGTGTCAGAATTAACAGAAAAAACATAAGACAACAGGTAACCTCAATACCCTGACCTTGATATTCTCGGTGCATATAAATAAATGTACATTGTGTCACACAATCAAAACACTATGTAACTGTCTGTCTAACTGTCTGTGTGTGTGTGTGTTTAACTGTGTGTGTTTGTGTAACTGTGTGTGTGTGTGTGTTCAGGTGGGGGACAGGATCGTCAGTATTAACGGTCAGAGTCTGGAAGGTCTGTCGCACAGTGAGGTCGTCACCATGTTGAAGAACAGCTACGGAAACATCAGCCTGCAGGTAACACACAGCCGCTGCATCCAGGACTTCTTAAAGGTGTAGACCAGAGCGGCATTTTTATGCAAATGAGAATGACTGATGCATCCTGGGTAATTTAGGGGCAGCACCCGGCATTTTAAAATTGCACTCAGTGGCTTTTTGTGTTTTGATGGAGCGTAGACTAACTAACAATCAATTTGAATGTTTTATTTTGTGTTTCTTTTGTAGCACCATGTCTCATAATTATTTTGACTCCCTCTTTGAAACCCACCGTTCACGCTATCTTGAAAAACTACAATGAATGAATCTACGGTATGCTCCTTTAGCCTCCCACAGTGATCAATGACTCCACACAGTGGCCAGAAATGTCTGACCCAGACATCTACACGTATTTGGTGGAATCACCGGGAGGTTTTGGCTCAGTGTTGTCTGTAAACAGCCTGTTAATAGACAACTTTTTGTTACTTAGTTTGTCAAGCCAGTTAGGCTGAACTTTTCAATGGAGGGATGCCGGGCGCTGCCCCTAAATTACCCAGGATGCACCACTCATTCTCATTTGCATAAAAATGCCGCTCTGGTCTATAGTGCCTGACTTCTATGGCCCCCTAGAGGATTTCTGCGTTATTACAACGATACGACCAGCACCTCAATATGGTGTATGGCCCGGTGTAACCCCCCCCTCCCCTCCCCACCGCTACCGTTTATCTCTTTCTTCACCAACAGACCTTCTGCCCAACGGGAAGGCTTTTTCTTTTTAGTAGGATCCACTTCTGAACCTCTTGGTTGCTGCTTCGGGTTGTCCGCCATGTTGCTTCTAGCAGCGCTCTCCTCCCCCCTCCCTCCTCCTTACCATAGACTGTAAAAAATATGGACGTAGCATCCGTGACGTCCCCCATTGGTTTTGGGGAGTCGTTGTTGTGCCTGAACAGCGCCATGTTGGATTGGCCGGCCGAGAACTCGCCCACTGGCCTCGAAGCAGCTGTCCACGGAGCTGCTCGGACCTGTCACTCAACGTTTCTACGCCCTAATTGGCCAGAGTTTTAACCTAATAACAGTAAAACGGTAGAGTTAAACCCCTCAGAGTGTGTGCGGGGGTAGAAACTATCGATTGAGACCAGAAAACGTTCTGACACCAGGCTTTGATCATGTTTATTGAGGATGTAAAGTGGGTGATTTTAACATGGGGGTCTATGGAGAATGCTGCTTTCTGACACCAGCCCCCAGAGGAAGAAGAGGGGATTGCAGTTTGTTGAACGCTTCACTTCTCAGACCGACAACTGCCCCCTTTGGGTAAAAAACCCAGTAGAACGCGTTATGCTGCATTCCAGGCTTTTGAACCCGTAAGTTACGACTTCAAGTCACGACTTACGACTTTGTAGCGTTCCAGGCAACCCGTAACTCGTGTTTTTCCGACCTGTTACCCGTGAAAGTCACTATAACGGCCGTCAAACTCGTAACTTCCGACCCGTGAACAGGTCGGAAAAACACGAGTTACGGGTTTGCCTGGAACGCACCATTATTTCCTGTGCGCCAGCGTGGGAATGTCGCCCAAGAGTAGACACCAAATACAAAAATAACAAATACTGAAAAATACGGCGAGGTGTTAGAGGAGCTGAACGGCTTCATCAGCGTTGGATCATCTCCTCTTGTAGCGGCGTGGGTCAAACGGATAATTACAGACACGTAGAAGTTACGCACTATAGCTTTAAGCTTATAGAGCAGTGATCACCGACTGGCTGATGATGATTTTGTCCGCCACCTTGGTTAAACCGTGTGTGTGCATGGGACGCTGTTCAGATGTAGCATCTTTTGTGCGCTTAGTTTTTTAGTTTTTTTAGTTTTATTATGGATCCCCATTAGTCCTCACCTTGGTAAGGACTATTCTTCCTTAAACCCGTTCAATGTAGAGGCGCGTCATGTGCGCTCACAACCAAAAAATAAAGCCGTAGCGGGGCACAATTGATGCAACGCGGTTGTTTTTTCGTCCGCGACGCACAGCTGCATGAACTTCTTCTCAACCCCGATTTAAAGGAGAAGGAAGAACGTGCGTGGAAAGACGTCGTCCGAGATGTAGAAATGTTAAATGTTTTATAGAAGAGAAACACACACGTCAGGACCAATGACTTGTATCATCAGAACAGACGTGTCCTGTGATGTTCAGCCTGACTTCATATCTAAGCTGAACATCACAGGACACGTCTGTTCTGATGATACAAGTCAGCAGTGTAAAGCTCCAGCATGTGGGAGCTTTCTTAATTGGGGATGGGGGTGGGGGGGGGGGGCTGTCAAGATTTTAATTTTACATCATACAGAACACCAAAGATGTGTAGAAATGAAAATGACGTGCTAACAGGTTTATTCTTTCTTGTGTTTTGACTGTCTGCGTCTTTGTTACTTTGGCAGAGGAACTTTTAATCGTCTTAGTTTTTAATCCAAAGACACTGGGTCCTACATTTCCCACAATGCAACTGGAGTTCTTATTGCAGCCAGGAAGTGTCCACTAGAGCCCTGCGCGGGACTGTTTTCTTCATCCCGCTCCTGCACGCTCCCGCTGAATTTCTGACCGCCCGCGCCCGCAACGTGTGTGTTACATTCCCGCCCGCTCCCGCAACGTGCATGTCCACTCCCGCCCGCACCTGCAAAACTCTGAGAATTTATGCCGCACAATAATAGAGATGCATTGATTTTGTGTCTTCTTCTGTCCCGCAGGAGAAAACACGTATTTCTATAGGCTATTAAAACGAGACTCATGGGCTGCGTGTCTTTTGACGCACTGGTCTAGCGCTCCTATTTCGTTGTTTTCATTTTTCAATTCAATAAGGGCTGTTTCATATTCTATTCTCCTCTTCTGTATTTTATTTATTTTTCTACCTTTATATCTTTGTCACAAACAATTGAGAATCTTTTCCAAATATCAGCCTTGCCTTGCTTATTTTTTGTGTTGTAGAGACCTTGTTTTAGCTTTTTTTCTATTTCATTTGTTGACTCCGTCATCCTGTCGCTCCCGCAGTGTTTTGTTTTACCCGCCCGTTCCCGCCCGCAGCAAAGTTCAAACCGCCCGCTCCCGCGAGATTTGGGTTGGGTCCCGCGGGACCCGGCGGGACCCAACCCAAATGCAGCCCTCTAGTGTCCACACATAATGCAGAAGGTTTAATCAAACTACTTCTTCTCTTCTCTATGTGTGTGTGTGTGTGTGTGTGTGTGCGTGTCAGGTGGTAGCGGACACCAACATCAGCGCCATCGCCACTCAGGCGGAGAGTCTGTCCAGCTGCTCCAGTGTCTCGGCCAACACCGACACACCCACCGCAGAACCAGAGTGAGGACACACACACACACACACACACACACACACACACACACACACACACACACACACACACACACACACACACACACACACACACACATATTTACAGAGATGTACAGTGTGTAAACAGGAAGTGTTTAAAGGGATAGTTCAACATTTTGTCAAACTGGCCCATCACCATAATCCCTATAGTCATAGCAGTAGGTTCGTTACCTTTAATTGTCGGTACAAGCTGTTTTTAGAACGGCGGAGCAGAGCCGTGAGCTGCTCAGAGCTACGCTACGGAGGCTCATTATGGGATTTCTTTGTTTCCCTCCTCAAACTCATCAAATACACAATCCAACAACTCCACAACGCTCTGGTGGACAAGTTGTGAGCTGCACATTCACCACGCTATGAGATAATAACACAACGTTACCACACAGAGTTGTTTTAGAGGGAAATACAGAGACTGTTGATGAAAAACTGTCCCTGAAGGCAACGTGCATCAGTGGTTTTACATGAATTTCCCTCTAAAACAACTCTGTGTGGTAACGTTGTGTTATTATCTCATAGCGTGGTGAATGTGCAGCTCACAACTTGTCCACCAGAGCGTTGTGGAGTTGTTGGATTGTGTATTTGATGAGTTCTAAAAACAGCTTGCACCGACAATTAAAGGTAACAAACCTACTGCTATGACTATAGGGGTTATGACAATGGGCCAATTTGACACAATGTTGAACTATCCCTTTAACCTGAATCCCCCCCCCCCCCTCAGGGGTCCACGGCCCCACAGCATCACTCTGGAGAAAGGCTCTGAGGGTCTGGGCTTCAGCATCGTCGGGGGGTTTGGGAGTCCACATGGAGACCTGCCCATCTATGTCAAGACCGTCTTCAGCAAGGTCAGGACCTCCGACAGCCACGCTAACAGTTTCCACCCACTTCAAGTGTTTGTGCTAAGCTACGCTAACAGCTCCTGAATCCACCTATGCATTCATTTGTACTTCTCAGGTTCATCAAATATTCCACTAGACAAATCAATATCAAACCTATATTTACCTTTGTATCATACATCTGGTAGACAGTTTTCAATAAGATACCGTGGAGCCCAGTTATGGAACAAAAATCTGCTTTTATTCACTAATTCTCTAAATTTACCCAGATTCAAATGGAGACTAAAAAATGCTCTGATCACAAAACAATGTTGTATATAATACTGACTTTTTTTTGGTTAGTTTCTTCCTATTATGTGTGTATATGTGTATGTGTGTATATAATTCTCTTTTATTTCATTCTATTTTGTATTATTTTGTTTATAATACTATTCAAGATATATTCATGTTTCTTTTGCTTTGTTATTTGTACAAGTGCTTTTATAGGTGAGGTTTAAATATAAGCCCGTAACGTTATACCTAACCCGCACGTGTCTTTTTTTCAATTTAATTTTTTTTTTAATTTTATTGTTGCTTTTATAATCATGCAAATAAACATAAACACTGTGACAGCAGGTGTGTGTGTGTGTGTGTGTGTGTGTGTGTGTGTGTGTGTGTGTGTGTGTGTGTGTGTGTGTTTCAGGGGGCGGCGGCGGTGGACGGGCGTCTGAAACGAGGCGATCAGATCCTGTCGGTGAACGGAGAGAGTCTGCAGGGAGTCACACACGAACAGGCCGTCGCCATTCTGAAGAAACAAAGAGGAACTGTCACACTGGACGTCCTGTCTTAACACACACACACACACACACACACACACACACACACACACACACACACACACACACACACACACACACACACACACACACACACACACACACACACACTCTTGACTCTTGGATGGAGAAACTGAACTTCCCAAAATGCAAAAAAAAAAAAAAAAGGAAACAGCATCAGACGGTGCCAACACACACACACACACACACACACACACACACACACACACACACACACACACACAAAGACACTCTGCAGCACCTTTAACAGAGTTCAACAACCTCTGCTTCACTGAGATGGAAACCTGGTTATGCGAAGTCCATATCAATCTGATGTATTGATCATTGATCATTGATCGGTCGATGGATGGTTTTGACCTCGGCTGCTCAGCTCGTTCTGATTCTCAACAGTTTCCTCTCCGCCTGCGCTTCCTGTTGTAGCTCACGGTGCTTTTAGCATTTAGCTGAACGATGATGATGGTGATGATGATGATGATGATGATGATGATGATGATGATGATGATGATGATGATGATGATGCAGCGTTGTCTGGATGAACAGCTGGTTAACGAGCTCGCTGAAGCTTCCTGAACATGGAAACTACTTCCTGTAGAAGCTACTGATCATCAAAGTCGTTCATTGAGCAGAAATCATTTTCATCATCTATTTGTTAATCAATATTATTTGGTGTGAAGATAATCAATAGTTGCAGCTCTGGAAATGACCCACAACTCCTAATAACTTTCATGGCAGATGATTAAAGAGTTGTTGAGATATTTGAGTGTTAGCGGTGTCGCCGAGGTCACCAGCGTTCGTTCACCACGTCCGTGCACAGTTCCATATGATCAAATCCATCCAGCTGTTAGTTAAAGACTTTAATGAGTTTAAACGTGACACTTTCCAAGGTGGAGAGACTCAGACTGACGGAGGTTTAATAATCCAGAGGAACGAAAGGGAAGCGTTGATTTTAAAAGATGTGACTGGACAGAATCTTCTCCATGGTAACAGATGGGTTCGCCGTTCGCTGCCGTCCTTCCAAACCTGTGCTGCTGCCGCCATCGGTGCACGATCAGAGTCTGCAGCACGAGGCCGGAGGTTTGTGGACAGCTGAACCTCGTGCTCCAGATGTGGACGGCTGAACCTCGTCCTCCAGATGTGGACAGACAGCTGAACCTCGTCCTCCAGATGTGGACAGCTGAACCTCGTCCTCCAGATGTGGACGGCTGAACCTCGTCCTCCAGATGTGACGTGTGCAGCTGCTGTCGTCTGAAGCGTCATCTTGTCCGGTCGCACTCTGCAGACTCAGACATTCACCCAGAGAGAGAAAACTTCTGTCCACTCTGATCACTTTAATGTTGAAGTTATGTACATTTTCACTCAATATTCAAAAATAATTAAAATCAGATTGAGGCGTGCGACACTTTACAAGTCCCTCGTTTACCTTTATAATCAGTATAACAACATGTAATAACTGGTTTATTTACCTGCATAATAAAGATGTAACGACTGGTTGGTGGCTGCAGTGGAATTATAAAAGACAAATGGAATAAATACTTTAAACTTTGATAAACACTTAAACCATTTATTACAGGTGTTAACTGCATCTAAACACTAAACTGAGGGACCTGAACTGAAATGTTTAACAAACACTGAATATTTCTTTTTTTTTATGTATTTTTTCTTTCTCTTTGTGTCCATTAAGCACAATCTGTGAAATCTTATGTGACCACTGTCCAATACGGCTTTGTTGCTGTTAATAAATCATTATTGCTTCATAGATCCGTTAATAAGAAGATGATTAATGACCTGACGAGTTATGACAAAGTGTAAAATCCCGAGTCAACACTTAGAGCAGTTAATTGATTATATTAGATTTTAATCAAACAGACTCTTTATCATTTCTTTCATATTTATGTCACTACAAATCTTTTCTGATCAATGTCTTATAACTGATCTATTCAGCATTAGGAAATGGGTTATTAACAATAGGAGAGTGATTAATTACAGCTCATACACCACTGTTTTAACTGTGACATCGTGAAAAAGCAAGAAATAACGGGAAAATCAGCTGTTTTTAATTGTTTTAATTATCAGTTCTGATGAAGTGCCATCATTTAATGTTGATATATTTTTAATTTGTTTGAGTGTTGTATGATTCTCTCACACAGATGTTACTATATCCCCGACTCCAGATGTTCATCACTCAGTCCATGAACATTTTAACGCTGATGTGACTCTCAGGACTTTGGTGGGATGGATGGAGCTTGTCCGTCACTCACGGCAACAGATACAGCGTCTTCCACGTGGTCGTTTCAGTGGAGAGAACATATTAGAAATAATAGAAGGTTTTTTGTAGAAGAGGCGTGAATGAAAGCAGCAGACCAACGTGTGATGTGTTTAGCCTGGTTTAGCACAAAGACTGGAAGCAGAGGAAAATCCACCAACTCCTCCTGCTAAATTATGGAACAAAAATCCTGACAGTCAATTCATGATTCGTCATATTGCTTCAAAATTAATGAGTCAAACTAAAGTTATTTTAAATAGAAATAAAATAAAATACAATTTTGATAAATCGATTGCCAAAAATACTCTATAATCACTACACAATAGATACTTATAGCATATATAAAGCATTCTTCCTACATTGATAGCCCAATGATTTATAAAAACAGTTCCAAATGTTTAACTCTGGATTAAATGAGCTCATCCATAATAAAACATCTAAGAACTCACTCACTGACCATTAGTTCATGTTAAAGTGCAGCATCAACGTTGATCTAAATGGTTTTTTCAACGTTTACTGACACTTTATAAATTATTTTACGAACCACTGACATCTCCTAAGTAACTGGTATGTAAATCCATTATTTATGAAGAGTGACAATACATTATAGATTATTTTATTAATCCAGAGGCATGTAGTTACTGTATTTATAAATTACTGTCTAATGCTTCATAAATGAGTTAGGTGTGATTGGCTAATACTTCATAATGTGTGGTTTATATATAAATAGAATTCAGAATATTTTTCCAAATAGCTTCTCCTGCATCACGCTGTCGGCCTGTCGCTTCCATCTCGTGATAACAACATGGAGACACTGAGCTGCTGAGCATCAGTCAGTCTCAACCATGAAGGGAGAACAGTTTGTTCCACATATCAATCAAGTGCAAGATTCTTAATGTTTATGCTTTTTGTGTCATAATTGTCTTAATCTTTATTGATTCTTTATTTGTAGATGTCAGAACAGATGAACTGTAATTTATTTTTGTTCCTGAATTTAACAATGTTTTTGTTGCTCTTGTTGTGCTCTTCTAAAGTGTCTGGATCACAACAGAAACATTAAAACCAGCTGCAGCTGCTTTTTATTTGAACTCGTGTATTCATCATTTCCTACGGTGGCCCTGAAGGTCAATAGAAAAGACTATATATAAGAACACAGTGATGAGAAACACACATTCACATATACACATGAGAAACACACATTCACATATACACATGAGAAACACACATTCACATATACACATGAGAAACACACATTCACATATACACATGAGAAACACACATTCACATATACACATAAGAAATATACATTCACATATACACATGAGAAACACATTCACATATACACATGAGAAACACACATTCACATATACACATTAGAAATATACATTGACATATACACATGAGAAACACACATTCACATATACACATGAGAAACACACATTCACATATACACATGAGAAACACACATTCACATATACACATGAGAAACACACATTCACATATACACATGAGAAACACAAACATTCACATATACTCACAACATACACATAAACATTCACATATACACACAACATACACATTAACATATACCCACAACATACACATATACATTCACATATACACACAACATACACAGAAATACACATTCACATATACACATGAGAAACACACATTCACATATACACATGAGAAACACATAAACATGCACATATACACACAACATACACGTTAACATTCAAATATACACATGAGAAACACACATTCACATATACACATGAGAAACACACATTCACATATACACATGAGAAACACACATTCACATATACACATGAGAAACACATAAACATTCACATATACACATGAGAAACACACATTCACATATACACATGAGAAACACACATTCACATATCCACAAGAGAAACACACATTCACATATACACATGAGAAACACACATTCACATCTACACGTGACAAACACATTCACATATACACATGAGAAACACACATTCACATATACACATGAGAAACACACATTCACATATACACATGAGAAACACACATTCACATATACACATGAGAAACACACATTCACATATACACATTAGAAATATACATTCACATATACACATGAGAAACACACATTCACATATACACATGAGAAACACACATTCACATATACACATTAGAAATATACATTGACATATACACATGAGAAACACACATTCACATATACACATGAGAAACACACATTCACATAGACACATGAGAAACACATTCACATATACGCATGAGAAACACACATTCACATATACACATGAGAAACACAAACATTCACATATACTCACAACATACACATAAACATTCACATATACACACAACATACACATTAACATATACCCACAACATACACATATACATTCACATATACACACAACATACACGTTAACATTCAAATATACACATGAGAAACACACATTCACATATACACATGAGAAACACACATTCACATATACACATGAGAAACACACATTCACATATACACATGAGAAACACACATTCACATATACACATGAGAAACACATAAACATTCACATATACACATGAGAAACACACATTCACATATACACATGAGAAACACACATTCACATATCCACAAGAGAAACACACATTCACATATACACATGAGAAACACACATTCACATCTACACGTGACAAACACATTCACATATACACATGAGAAACACACATTCACATATACACATGAGAAACACACATTCACATATACACATGAGAAACACACATTCACATATACACATGAGAAACACACATTCACATATACACATGAGAAACACACATTCACATATACACATGAGAAACACACATTCACATATACACATGAGAAACACACATTCACATCTACACGTGACAAACACATTCACATATACACATAAGAAACACACATTCACATGAGAAACACACATTCACATATATACATGAGAAACACATAAACATTCACATCTACACATAAGAAACACACATTCACATATACACATAAGAAACACACATTCACATATACACATAAGAAACACACATTCACATATACACGAGAAACAAACATTCACATATACACACAACATACACATAAACATGCACATATACACACAATATACACATCAACATTCACATATACACATGAGAAACATACATTCACATCTACGCGTGGGAACATACATTCACATATACACATGAGAAACATACATTCACATCTACACGTGAGAAACACACATTCACATATACACATGAGAAACATACATTCACATATACACATGAGAAACACACATTCACATATACACATGAGAAACACACATTCACATATACACATGAGAAACACACATTAACATATACTCATGAGAAACACATAAACATTCACATATGCACATGAGAAACACATAAACATTCACAAAGGCCTATACACATGAGAGACACACATTCACATATACACATGAGAAACATACATTCACATATACACATGAGAAACAGATATTCACATATACATGAGAAACATACATTCACATATACACGAGAAACATACATTCACATATACGCGAGAAACAAACATTCACATATACACACAACATACACATAAACATGCACATATACACACAACATACACGTTAACATTCACATATACACATGAGAAACACACATTCACATATACACATGAGAAACATACATTCACATATACACATGAGAAACACACATTCACATATACACATGAGAAACACATAAACATTCACATATACACATGAGAAACACACATTCACATATACACATTAGAAACACACATTCACATATACACATGAGAAACACACATTCACATATACACATGAGAAACACACATTCACATATACTCATGAGAAACACACATTCACATCTACACGTGACAAACACATTCACATATACGCATGAGAAACATACATTCACATCTACACGTGACAAACACATTCACATATACACATGAGAAACATACATTCACATATACACATGAGAAACACACATTCACATATACACATGAGAAACACACATTCACATATACACATGAGAAACACACATTCACATATACTCATGAGAAACACATAAACATTCACATATACACATGAGATACATACATTCACATATACACATGAGAAACACACATTCACATATACACATGAGAAACATACATTCACATATACACATGAGAAACATACATTCACATATACACATGAGAAACACATAAACATTCACATATACACATGAGAAACACATAAACATTCACAAAGGCCTATACACATGAGAGACACACATTCACATATACACATGAGAAACATACATTCACATATACACATGAGAAACATACATTCACATATACACATGAGAAACACACATTCACATATACACATGAGAAACATACATTCACATATACACATGAGAAACACACATTCACATATACACATGAGAAACATACATTCACATATACACATGAGAAACACACATTCACATATACACATGAGAAACACACATTCACATATACTCATGAGAAACACATAAACATTCACATATACACATGAGAAACACATAAACATTCACAAAGGCCTATACACATGAGAGACACACATTCACATATACACATAAGAAACATACATTCACATATACACATGGGAAACACATGAACATTCACATATACACATGAGAAACACACATTCACATATACTCATGAGAAACACATAAACATTCACATATGCACATGAGAAACACATAAACATTCACAAAGGCCTATACACATGAGAGACACACATTCACATATACACATGAGAAACATACATTCACATATACACATGAGAAACAGATATTCACATATACACATGAGAAACATACATTCACATATACACGAGAAACAAACATTCACATATACGCGAGAAACAAACATTCACATATACACACAACATACACATAAACATGCACATATACACACAACATACACGTTAACATTCACATATACACATGAGAAACACACATTCACATATACACATGAGAAACATACATTCACATATACACATGAGAAACACACATTCACATATAAACATGAGAAACACATAAACATTCACATATACACATGAGAAACACACATTCACATATACACATTAGAAACACACATTCACATATACACATGAGAAACACACATTCACATATCCACAAGAGAAACACACATTCACATATACACATGAGAAACACACATTCACATATACTCATGAGAAACACACATTCACATCTACACGTGACAAACACATTCACTTATACGCATGAGAAACATACATTCACATCTACACGTGACAAACACATTCACATATACACATGAGAAACATACATTCACATATACACATGAGAAACACACATTCACATATACACATGAGAAACACACATTCACATATACACATGAGAAACACACATTCACATATACTCATGAGAAACACATAAACATTCACATATACACATGAGATACATACATTCACATATACACATGAGAAACACACATTCACATATACACATGAGAAACATACATTCACATATACACATGAGATACATACATTCACATATACTCATGAGAAACACATAAACATTCACATATACACATGAGAAACACATAAACATTCACAAAGGCCTATACACATGAGAGACACACATTCACATATACACATGAGAAACATACATTCACATATACACATGAGAAACATACATTCACATATACACATGAGAAACACACATTCACATATACACATGAGAAACATACATTCACATATACACATGAGAAACACACATTCACATATACACATGAGAAACATACATTCACATATACACATGAGAAACACACATTCACATATACACATGAGAAACACACATTCACATATACTCATGAGAAACACATAAACATTCACATATACACATGAGAAACACATAAACATTCACAAAGGCCTATACACATGAGAGACACACATTCACATCTACACATAAGAAACATACATTCACATATACACATGAGAAACACATGAACATTCACATATACACATGAGAAACACACATTCACATGTACACATGAGAAACACACATTCACATATACTCATGAGAAACACATAAACATTCACATATACACATGAGAAACACATAAACATTCACAAAGGCCTATACACATGAGAAACACACATTCACATATACACATTAGAAACACACATTCACATATACACATGAGAAACACACATTCACATATCCACAAGAGAAACACACATTCACATATACACATGAGAAACACACATTCACATATACTCATGAGAAACACACATTCACATCTACACGTGACAAACACATTCACATATACGCATGAGAAACATACATTCACATCTACACGTGACAAACACATTCACATATACACATGAGAAACATACATTCACATATACACATGAGAAACACACATTCACATATACACATGAGAAACACACATTCACATATACACATGAGAAACACACATTCACATATACTCATGAGAAACACATAAACATTCACATATACACATGAGATACATACATTCACATATACACATGAGAAACACACATTCACATATACACATGAGAAACATACATTCACATATACACATGAGAAACATACATTCACATATACACATGAGAAACACATAAACATTCACATATACACATGAGAAACACATAAACATTCACAAAGGCCTATACACATGAGAGACACACATTCACATATACACATGAGAAACATACATTCACATATACACATGAGAAACATACATTCACATATACACATGAGAAACACACATTCACATATACACATGAGAAACATACATTCACATATACACATGAGAAACACACATTCACATATACACATGAGAAACATACATTCACATATACACATGAGAAACACACATTCACATATACACATGAGAAACACACATTCACATATACTCATGAGAAACACATAAACATTCACATATACACATGAGAAACACATAAACATTCACAAAGGCCTATACACATGAGAGACACACATTCACATCTACACATAAGAAACATACATTCACATATACACATGAGAAACACATGAACATTCACATATACACATGAGAAACACACATTCACATGTACACATGAGAAACACACATTCACATATACTCATGAGAAACACATAAACATTCACATATACACATGAGAAACACATAAACATTCACAAAGGCCTATACACATGAGAAACACACATTCACATATACACATTAGAAACACACATTCACATATACACATGAGAAACACACATTCACATATCCACAAGAGAAACACACATTCACATATACACATGAGAAACACACATTCACATATACTCATGAGAAACACACATTCACATCTACACGTGACAAACACATTCACATATACGCATGAGAAACATACATTCACATCTACACGTGACAAACACATTCACATATACACATGAGAAACATACATTCACATATACACATGAGAAACACACATTCACATATACACATGAGAAACACACATTCACATATACACATGAGAAACACACATTCACATATACTCATGAGAAACACATAAACATTCACATATACACATGAGATACATACATTCACATATACACATGAGAAACACACATTCACATATACACATGAGAAACATACATTCACATATACACATGAGAAACATACATTCACATATACACATGAGAAACACATAAACATTCACATATACACATGAGAAACACATAAACATTCACAAAGGCCTATACACATGAGAGACACACATTCACATATACACATGAGAAACATACATTCACATATACACATGAGAAACATACATTCACATATACACATGAGAAACACACATTCACATATACACATGAGAAACATACATTCACATATACACATGAGAAACACACATTCACATATACACATGAGAAACATACATTCACATATACACATGAGAAACACACATTCACATATACACATGAGAAACACACATTCACATATACTCATGAGAAACACATAAACATTCACATATACACATGAGAAACACATAAACATTCACAAAGGCCTATACACATGAGAGACACACATTCACATATACACATAAGAAACATACATTCACATATACACATGGGAAACACATGAACATTCACATATACACATGAGAAACACACATTCACATATACTCATGAGAAACACATAAACATTCACATATGCACATGAGAAACACATAAACATTCACAAAGGCCTATACACATGAGAGACACACATTCACATATACACATGAGAAACATACATTCACATATACACATGAGAAACAGATATTCACATATACACATGAGAAACATACATTCACATATACACGAGAAACATACATTCACATATACGCGAGAAACAAACATTCACATATACACACAACATACACATAAACATGCACATATACACACAACATACACGTTAACATTCACATATACACATGAGAAACACACATTCACATATACACATGAGAAACATACATTCACATATACACATGAGAAACACACATTCACATATACACATGAGAAACACACATTCACATATACACATGAGAAACACACATTCACATATACTCATGAGAAACACATAAACATTCACATATACACATGAGATACATACATTCACATATACACATGAGAAACACACATTCACATATACACATGAGAAACATACATTCACATATACACATGAGAAACATACATTCACATATACACATGAGAAACACATAAACATTCACATATACACATGAGAAACACATAAACATTCACAAAGGCCTATACACATGAGAGACACACATTCACATATACACATGAGAAACATACATTCACATATACACATGAGAAACATACATTCACATATACACATGAGAAACACACATTCACATATACACATGAGAAACATACATTCACATATACACATGAGAAACACACATTCACATATACACATGAGAAACATACATTCACATATACACATGAGAAACACACATTCACATATACACATGAGAAACACACATTCACATATACTCATGAGAAACACATAAACATTCACATATACACATGAGAAACACATAAACATTCACAAAGGCCTATACACATGAGAGACACACATTCACATATACACATAAGAAACATACATTCACATATACACATGGGAAACACATGAACATTCACATATACACATGAGAAACACACATTCACATATACTCATGAGAAACACATAAACATTCACATATGCACATGAGAAACACATAAACATTCACAAAGGCCTATACACATGAGAGACACACATTCACATATACACATGAGAAACATACATTCACATATACACATGAGAAACAGATATTCACATATACACATGAGAAACATACATTCACATATACACGAGAAACATACATTCACATATACGCGAGAAACAAACATTCACATATACACACAACATACACATAAACATGCACATATACACACAACATACACGTTAACATTCACATATACACATGAGAAACACACATTCACATATACACATGAGAAACATACATTCACATATACACATGAGAAACACACATTCACATATACACATGAGAAACACATAAACATTCACATATACACATGAGAAACACACATTCACATATACACATTAGAAACACACATTCACATATACACATGAGAAACACACATTCACATATCCACAAGAGAAACACACATTCACATATACACATGAGAAACACACATTCACATATACTCATGAGAAACACACATTCACATCTACACGTGACAAACACATTCACTTATACGCATGAGAAACATACATTCACATCTACACGTGACAAACACATTCACATATACACATGAGAAACATACATTCACATATACACATGAGAAACACACATTCACATATACACATGAGAAACACACATTCACATATACACATGAGAAACACACATTCACATATACTCATAAGAAACACATAAACATTCACATATACACATGAGATACATACATTCACATATACACATGAGAAACACACATTCACATATACACATGAGAAACATACATTCACATATACACATGAGATACATACATTCACATATACTCATGAGAAACACATAAACATTCACATATACACATGAGAAACACATAAACATTCACAAAGGCCTATACACATGAGAGACACACATTCACATATACACATGAGAAACATACATTCACATATACACATGAGAAACATACATTCACATATACACATGAGAAACACACATTCACATATACACATGAGAAACATACATTCACATATACACATGAGAAACACACATTCACATATACACATGAGAAACCTACATTCACATATACACATGAGAAACACACATTCACATATACACATGAGAAACACACATTCACATATACTCATGAGAAACACATAAACATTCACATATACACATGAGAAACACATAAAGATTCACAAAGGCCTATACACATGAGAGACACACATTCACATATACACATAAGAAACATACATTCACATATACACATGAGAAACACATGAACATTTACATATACACATGAGAAACACACATTCACATATACACATGAGAAACACACATTCACATATACACATGAGAAACACACATTCACATATACTCATGAGAAACACAAACATTCACATATACACATGAGAAACACATAAACATTCACAAAGGCCTATACACATGAGAGACACACATTCACATATACACATAAGAAACATACATTCACATATACACATGAGAAACACATGAACATTCACATATACACATGAGAAACACACATTCACATATACACATGAGAAACACACATTCACATATACACATGAGAAACACACATTCACATATACACATGAGAAACATACATTCACATATAAACATGAGAAACACACATTCACATATACACATGAGAAACACAAACATTCACATATACACATGAGAAACACATAAACATTCACATATACACATGAGAAACACATAAACATTCACAATTACACATGAGAAACACAAACATTCACAATTACACATGAGAAACACAAACATTCACATATACACATGAGAAACACAAACATTCACAATTACACATGAGAAACACATCAACATTCACATATACACTTGAGAAACACATCAACATTCACATATAGACATGAGAAACATACATTCACATATACACATAAGAAACACACATTCACATATACACATGAGAAACACACATTCACATATACACATGAGAAACACACATTCACATATACCCATAAGAAACACACATTCACATATACACATGAGAAACACACATTCACATATACACATGAGAAACACACATTCACATATACACATAAGAAACACACATTCACATATACACATGAGAAACACACATTCACATATACACATGAGAAACACAAACATTCACATATACACATGAGAAACACATAAACATTCACATATACACATGAGAAACACATAAACATTCACAATTACACATGAGAAACACAAACATTCACAATTACACATGAGAAACACAAACATTCACATATACACATGAGAAACACAAACATTCACAATTACACATGAGAAACACATCAACATTCACATATACACATGAGAAACACATCAACATTCACATATACACATGAGAAACATACATTCACATATACACATAAGAAACACACATTCACATATACACATGAGAAACACACATTCACATATACACATGAGAAACACACATTCACATATACCCATAAGAAACACACATTCACATATACACATGAGAAACACACATTCACATATACACATGAGAAACACACATTCACATATACACATAAGAAACACACATTCACATATACACATGAGAAACACACATTCACATATACACATGAGAAACACATAAACATTCACATATACACACAACATACACATAAACATTCACATATACACATGAGAAACACACATTCACATATACACATAAGAAACACACATTCACATATACACATGAGAAACACACATTCACATATACACATGAGAAACACACATTCACATATACCCATAAGAAACACACATTCACATATACACATGAGAAACACACATTCACATATACACATGAGAAACACACATTCACATATACACATAAGAAACACACATTCACATATACACATGAGAAACACACATTCACATATACTCATGAGAAACACATAAACATTCACATATACACATGAGAAACACATAAACATTCACAAAGGCCTATACACATGAGAGACACACATTCATATATACACATAAGAAACATACATTCACATATACACATGAGAAACACATGAACATACACATATACACATGAGAAACACACATTCACATATACACATGAGAAACACACATTCACATATACACATGAGAAACACACATTCACATATACACATGAGAAACACACATTCACATATACATATGAGAAACATACATTCACATATAAACATGAGAAACACACATTCACATATACACATGAGAAACACAAACATTCACATATACACATGAGAAACACATAAACATTCACATATACACATGAGAAACACATAAACATTCACAATTACACATGAGAAACACATCAACATTCACATATACACATGAGAAACACATCAACATTCACATATACACATGAGAAACATACATTCACATATACACATAAGAAACACACATTCACATATACACATGAGAAACACACATTCACATATACACATGAGAAACACACATTCACATATACCCATAAGAAACACACATTCACATATACACATGAGAAACACACATTCACATATACACATGAGAAACACACATTCACATATAGACATAAGACACACACATTCACATATACACATGAGAAACACACATTCACATATACACATGAGAAACACATAAACATTCACATATACACACAACATACACATAAACATTCACATATACACATGAGAAACACACATTCACATATACACATGAGAAACACACATTCACATATACACATGAGAAACACACATTCACATATACACATGAGAAACACATCAACATTCACATATACATATGAGAAATATAAATTCACATATACACATGAGAAACATAAACATTCACATATACACATGAGAAACACACATTCACATATACACATGAGAAACACACATTCACATATAACAACATTTCATATCAAAAAAGAAACTTAGAACAGCCATACAAATTTCATCCAAGGCAATTAGGTAAAAACAAGGGGGCAGTTGTCGGTCTGAGAAGTGAAGCTCACTTCCGCATTCAAAAAGCTGCAATCCCCTCGGCTGTCGCTAGGGGCTGGCTCCAGAAGGGAGCAACTCCAATCGAGCCCCATGTTAAAATAGCCGATTTTACAGATTAAAAAAACATATTTACAGCCTGGTACATTTTATTTTTTTGGTCTCAATCGATAGTTTCTACCCCCGCACACACTCTGAGGGGGGTGAATTTTTTTTAAACTCTACCGTTTTACTATTATTAGGGTTAAAGTTCTGGCCAATCAGGGCGCAGAACCGTTGAGTGACAGGTCCGGCGACCGCTGCTACGAGGCCAGTGGGCGGGCTCTCGGCCGGCCAACGGCCGCACCGCTCCAAATATGGCAAGTAGAATCCAACATGGCGCGGTTCTAACCCCCGTAGTAGCGGCACAAAACAGACTCCCCAAAACCAATGGGTGACGTCACGGACGCTACGTCCATTCTTTTTACAGTCTATGGGTAAAAACAACATATCATATCAAAAAAGAGACTTAGAACAGCCATCTATCTATCTATCTATCTATCTATCTATCTATCTATCCATCTATCTATCTATCTATCTATCTATCTATCTATCTATCTATATATCTATCTATCTATCTATCTATCTATCTATCTATCTATCTATCTATCTATCTATCTATCTATCTACGCTAAGCCTTTTGCCAGACCAGTGCAGAGGCAGAAAATGGCTCTTTTTCTCCACGTTTCTGTCTGCCTCAGACTGCGGGGCCCCTATCGCCGTGGTAACCACCTGGAGTTGCTGTGGTAACCAGGCCAGAGCTCGTTAACTTCATAAACAATCCACCTGGCGCTCGTTTAAATGTTTATAAACACCGACACAGCTAAATCAGACTGACACAGGATGCAGCTACTAACTAACTATGTGTCAAGTCAGTCACACACACACACACAGACTCTAGAGCCAGCTTCATGTGATTACAGTCACACACACACACACACACACACACACACACACACACACACACACACACACACACACACACACACACACACACACACACACACACACACCTTCATGTGATTAAAACACAGTTAACGTGCAACAGAATTTAAACTTAAACCATGATTTAATCTGGTTTTAAAGTTAAACCTTGTTGGTGTCAAATGCGTCAAATACCTCTCGTGGGAGCAGCTGATAGAGTCCCCCCCAGCTGAAAGCAGCCCACCCCACCAGCCAGAGGGTCCAGGACCATAGGGACTGCAGTGGAGGAAGGCTGCCTTAACACCCTGCACAATGGCACCCAGTACACAGAAGTTAGACAGGACCAGTCAGCCCATCACCTGGTCCGTTCAACAAATCAGTTTATGCTACTGTGATTTATGTAGCCTAGTTAAATACTACAGTAATCATCATAGTGTATTGGCAGGAAAGACCATTTAAATCTGTATCAAATATCGATTCATGAATTAATCGATAATTTGCATGTTGGTCTTGGTTAAGTACCACCTTGAAAATAAAAACAATGTTTTGTTGCTTAAAGGAGCATTATCGCAAATACAGCAGTAATAGCATAAAATAAGATGAAATATGCAAAAGATGGGTCGGGGGGAGCCATAACTAAATTTACAAAAAAAATCGCCAACAGTATAGTGTCCGTGGGGCAAATGCAGCATTTGTCTTTGTTATGATCCAAGCCGGCCCGGCGCTTGCTGCGTTAAAATGCACTCGGAACTCGCAAATCCGACCTCCGAACCGGAAAAATATGCAACAGTAAGTAATGTAGCAGTGTTAGGGTGCTCACAGTCACTGAATCGCTGGTAGAACACTTTGTCTCCACGTCCCTGTGTCTTTCTTCAGCTGTCCTCTCAGCGTTATTAAGGAGGAGGACGTTTCAGTTGTTGTTGTAGTTGTTGTGGTTGTGCGCGACGTAGAGCTGCCGCTTCCACTAGCGAGTTTTCTTTTTCCCGCTATTGCACGTTCATTCAGCCTGCTGAGGGAGGAGGAGGGGGGAGGGAGAAGGAGGGGGGGCGGGTGGGGGGACTAAACGAGGCTGCTCTCTCTCTCTGACAGCTGCCCACTTGTATATCTGATAAGCTCCGCCTGGCTCCATCTAGTGGCCGAATTTTGCGATAATACTCCTTTAAGCTATTCAGTCATTCAATGGTATACTAAAATCCATGTGAAAAAAATGCTTCTCACTGTTCTCAGGTCAAATATTTATATGCGATTAAAATGCAATTAATTGCGATTAATTAATTACAAAGCCTCTAATTAATTAGATTAATTGTTTTAATTGAGTCCTGGCCATATTACACAAGATAAACACACACACACACACACACACACACACACACACACACACACACACACACACACACACACACACACACACACACACACACACACACACACACACACACACACACACACACACACAGGTAACCTAATGTGATTACAGCTCCTCCATATCAGTGCTTATAGAAAGATGATCATGTGTCTGTCTGATCAGCTCTGTCTTGACCTTAAGATCGTGGGTTTGATTCCCATGTTGACAGAGATGGCAAAATCGGCAGTAGCCGTGGCCCATTCAAAATTTCCCGAGAGGAAATTTTCTAGTTTATTTATTCTCTCTCCTCCCTCTCTCTCTCTGACCTGATATGAATTGATTCTCTGGTTTATATATATATTTATTTTCTCTAACATATAGCTTTTATCTCTATATATTTATTCATTACAGGAATGCTGCTCTCTGATCAATTGCTGCTCTCTACGGGCTGTTATTTCCATAGACTTATAGACATGGTTATTTCTGTATAATGAATGGTCGTCAAGTGTAACACACCGTTGCTAGGGACGCCGCTCTGATCAGCGCAGCGCAGAATAGAGAAACTATGCAGGATATTTACCTTATGTTTCATTTTGACCTTCAGTAAAAAGCTTGGGACTAATAGTGCACTGATTCTTGAGAGTCGGGACAAAACACGTTCTGAAAAACTTTGTTTGAAAATGTACACTATATTGATTAGAGTTATATATTCATGTAGATAAAGATCTGTTCTATTTAACCATGTAAAGGTGCAGGCTGGAGGTTGAAAAACATTTTTAACTAATTCACACGTTTACCTTGAGGACTTGATTTGTGTCAACTCCGTCAGACACACTAAAGGTATATAATTATATAATTATAATAGCCTAACAAGAATGTTAAGTTCTGATGTATTTTTTAATAGTGTTTAGTTGCTCTGATATGCAATAAAAAGTAAGATATAAACTTAAGGTTTAATTTCACACTGTTATGAATACACAGATTTCTAAAAAGTAGCATTTTCCAATTTTATCTTTTATTTTGCCACTATAGAAAAAAATCCTAAAGTGAATAAAACACAAGAGGATGTAGATCTGATGATCCTTTATTACTTAAACAACAAAAACTGAAGAAAGAATTATTTGTTTCCCCAAAAAATTACAAAAACATGTATCTGGCGGTGCTGATGAAGATCTGACAGAGCTGACGGAGTTGACAAAATTGTAGGGTTAGGGTTACCTAACAGGACACTACGTACCTGTCTGTCTGTCCAGACTGGGGGACAGAGGACACTACGTACCTGTCTGTCTGTCCAGACTGAGGGACAGAGGACAGAGGACACTAGGTACCTGTCTGTCTGTCCAGACTGGGGGACAGAGGACACTAGGTACCTGTCTGTCTGTCCAGACTGGGGGACAGAGGACACTAGGTACCTGTCTGTCTGTCCAGACTGGGGGACAGAGGACACTTTGTACCTGTCTACCATAAGTTAGTGCCACTTAAGATTACAAGTAAAGCATACTTAATCAAGATATCTTTTTTAACTCAAAATATTTAGTCAACATTAATTAAAATTTTTGATGTAATCAGTCTCAACAATTTTTTTGAGTTAACTGAACTTATTAGGGTTTACAGTGTAAGAGGTCTAATGTTTTTTTTAATCATTGCTGTTCCATATATGCATTATTGACAAAGTTTTTCTGAAGAATTTTTTTATTGAGACCGGTTACTTTCATAATGGTCAATAACATATTCAAACCAACTCAGTCATGTTATAAGTCAATATCAATCTAAGATGATTTAACAGTACTTCATTCAACACAGTAGCCAGGTTAAAAGTAGTAGACAGAGAACAGCAGTGCCACACAAACTTATCAAATATCAAAATCTTTATTTTCACCTTGAAAGAGATAACACATTTCATCAGAGGCAACAAGGAAAAGAAACTTACAAACTGTAGTAAACATATAACAACATTTCATATCAAAAAAGACACTTAGAACAGCCATACAAATTTCATCCAAGGCAATTAGGTAAAACCAACATATCATATCAAAAAGAGACTAGGGTTAGGGTTAGGGTTAGGGTAACCCTATCTATCTATCTATCTATCTATCTATCTATCTATCTATCTATCTATCTATCTATCTATCTATCTATCTATCTATCTATCTATCTATCTATCTATCTACGCTAAGCCTTTTGCCAGACCAGTGCAGAGGCAGAAAATGTCTCTTTTTCTCCACGTTTCTGTCTGCCTCAGACTGCGGGGCCCCTATCGCCGTGGTAACCACCTGGAGTTGCCGTGGTAACCAGGCCAGAGCTCGTTAACTTCATAAACAATCCACCTAGCTGGATTAAATGTTTGTAAACACAGACACACAGCTGCTCCGCCAGAAATGAAGCGGTGGTTCTACTCAGTGGAGCAGCAGAAGTAACAGGATGCAGAGCACTGAGCAGCATATTATTTCTGTTCTAATCAGCAGAAAACCATGGAAAACAGCTGGCTCTGGGGATTACTTTTCACTAATAAGATTGAACATTACTGTTGGTTGTATTTTGTGAATGGAATATTTATTTATTTATTCTCTCTCCTCCCTCTCTCTCTCTGACCTGATATGAATTGATTCTCTGGTTTATATATATATTTATTTTCTCTAACATATAGCTTTTATCTCTATATATTTATTCATTACAGGAATGCTGCTCTCTGATCAATTGCTGCTCTCTACGGGCTGTTATTTCCATAGACTTATAGACATGGTTATTTCTGTATAATGAATGGTCGTCAAGTGTAACACACCGTTGCTAGGGACGCCGCTCTGATCAGCGCAGCACAGAATAGAGAAACTAGAAAATTTCCTCTCGGGAAATTTTGAATGGGCCACGGCTACTGCTGTTAAAGGTGCTGCAGTGTGTGTGTGTGTGTGTGTGTGTGTGTGTGTGTGTGTGTGTGTGTGTGTGTGTGTGTGTGTGTGTGTGTGTGTGTGTGTGTTTGTGTGTGTGTCTGTGTGTGTGTGTGTGACTGACTTGACACATAGTTAGTTAGTAGCTGCATCCTGTGTCAGTCTGATTTAGCTGTGTCTGTGTTTATAAACATTTAATCCAGCTAGGTGGATTGTTTATGAAGTTAACGAGCTCTGGCCTGGTTACCACAGCAACTCCAGGTGGTTACCACGGCGATAGGGGCCCCGCAGTCTGAGGCAGACAGAAACGTGGAGAAAAAGAGCCATTTTCTGCCTCTGCACTGGTCTGGCAAAAGGCTTAGCGTAGATAGATAGATAGATAGATAGATAGATAGATAGATAGATAGATAGATAGATAGATAGATAGATAGATAGATAGATAGATAGATAGATAGATGGCTGTTCTAAGTTTCTTTTTTGATATGAAATGTTGTTATATGTGAATGTGTGTTTCTCATGTTTATATGTGAATGTTTATGTGTATGTTGTGAGTATATGTGAATGTTTATGTTTCTCATATGTACATGTGAATTTATATTTCTCATGTGTACATGTGAATGTTGATGTGTTTCTCAATTGTAGGCTATATGTGAATGTGTTTCTCATGTGTATATGTGAATGTGTGTTTCTCATGTGTATATGTGAATGTGTGTTTCTCATGTGTATATGTGAATGTTTATGTGTTTCTCATGTGTATATGTGAATGTATGTTTCTCATGTGAATGTTGATGTGTTTCTCATGTGTATACGTGAATGTGTGTTTCTCATGTGTATATGTGAATGTGTGTTTCTTATGTGTATATGTGAATGTGTGTTTCTCATGTGTATATGTGAATGTGTGTTTCTCATGTGTATATGTGAATGTGTGTTTCTTATGTGTATATGTGAATGTATGTTTCTCATGTGTATATGTGAATGTTTATGTGTATGTTGTGTGTATATGTGAATGTTTATGTTTCTCATGTGTATATGTGAATTTATGTTTCTCATGTGTATATGTGAATGTTGATGTGTTTCTCATGTGTATATGTGAATGTTTATGTGTTTCTCATGTGTAATTGTGAATGTTTGTGTTTCTCATGTGTATATGTGAATGTTTGTGTTTGTCATGTGTAATTGTGAATGTTTATGTGTTTCTCATGGGTATATGTGAATGTATGTTTCTCATGCGTATATGTGAATGTGTGTTTCTCATGTGTATATGTGAATGTGTGTTTCTCATGTGTATATGTGAATGTGTGTTTCTCATGTGTATATGTGAATGTTCATGTGTTTCTCATGTGTATATGTGAATGTATGTTTCTCATGTTTATATGTGAATGTTTATGTGTATGTTGTGTGTATATGTGAATGTGTGTCTCTCATGTGTATAGGCCTTTGTGAATGTTTATGTTTCTCATGTGTATATGTGAATGTTTATGTGTTTCTCATGAGTATATGTGAATGTGTGTTTCTCATGTGTATATGTGAATGTGTGTTTCTCATATGTATATGTGAATGTATGTTTCTCATGTGTATAGGCCTTTGTGAATGTTTATGTGTTTCTCATGTGTATATGTGAATGTTTATGTGTTTCTCATGAGTATATGTGAATATGTGTTTCTCATGTGTATATGTGAATGTGTGTTTCTCATGTGTAGATGGGAATGTATGTTTCTCATGTGTATATGTGAATGTGTTTGTCACGTGTAGATGTGAATGTGTGTTTCTCATGTCTATATGTGAATGTTCATGTGTTTCTCATGTGTATATGTGAATGTATGTTTCTCATGTTTATATGTGAATGTTTATGTGTATGTTGTGTGTATATGTGAATGTGTGTCTCTCATGTGTATAGGCCTTTGTGAATGTTTATGTTTCTCATGTGTATATGTGAATGTTTATGTGTTTCTCATGAGTATATGTGAATGTGTGTTTCTCATGTGTATATGTGAATGTGTGTTTCTCATATGTATATGTGAATGTATGTTTCTCATGTGTATATGTGAATGTGTGTTTCTCATGTGTATATGTGAATGTATGTTTCTCATGTGTATATGTAAATGTATGTTTCTCATGTGTATATGTGAATGTGTCTCTCTCATGTGTATAGGCCTTTGTGAATGTTTATGTGTTTCTCATGTGTATATGTGAATGTTTATGTGTTTCTCATGAGTATATGTGAATATGTGTTTCTCATGTGTATATGTGAATGTGTGTTTCTCATGTGTATATGTGAATGTGTGTTTCTCATGTGTATACATATATATATATATGTGTATATCACTGGACCACTTTTAGATGCTTAAGGAATAAATGTACTACCTTAGTTAAGAAGGCCAAATCGAACTATTATCTTGCTCTAACAGCCAAAAATCTAAATAACCCTCAGAAATTCTGGCGGACTATTAAATCTTTATCTCCAAAGAACTCCTCTAGTCTCCCAACTTGTATTGTGTCTGAATCGGCCACTATCTATGACAAAGCTGAGATGCTCAATTGTTTTAATAAGCATTTTGTGTCATCTGGTTTTCTTTTTGACAAAGAAGTTATGTCCCCCACTGCAGCCCAGGCTCCACTTAGTAATGCTGAGACTCCCTTGGATACTAAATTCAACTTTAGGCCTTTCACTATTGCTGAGGTGCATAAAGCCCTTACAAAATTAGATTTTAAAAAACCAGCGGGGCCAGATAACATTGCTGTCTATTTTTTAAAATTTGCTGCGGACTTTATAGCCGAACCTTTAACCTACATTTTTAACTTAACTCTAACTAGTAAGAAAATCCCTAACACCTGGAAAATGGCTCACGTTCTCCCCCTCTTAAAAGGCGGTGAACCCTCGAGCCTTAATAATTACAGGCCTATCTCAAATTTGTCACCCTTAGCCAAGATTTTAGAAAACCTGGTAAGTGATCAGTTGAAGGATTTTTTGTGTAGTAATGAAATTTTATCATGCTATCAATCTGGTTTTAGAAAATCACATAGTACAGTCACTGCTGCTACGAAAGTAGTTAATGATATTTGTATGGCCCTGGATAGCAAACAACATTGTGCTTCCCTTTTTATTGATTTCTCTAAGGCCTTTGATACTGTGGACCATAATGTTTTGCTGCATAGATTAGCTA
>NC_139898.1:35946365-35998865 GCF_905171665.1 Trachurus trachurus
TCATGTGTATATGTGAATGTGTGTTTCTCATGTGTATATGTGAATGTGTGTTTCTCACGTGTAGATGTGAATGTAGGTTTCTCACGTGTAGATGTGAATGTATGTTTCTTATGTGTATATGTGAATGTGTTTGTCACGTGTATATGTGAATGTGTGTTTCTCATGTGTATATCTGAATGTATGTTTCTTATGTGTATATGTGAATGTGTGTTTCTCATGTGTATATGTGAATGTTAATGTGTTTCTCATGTGTATATGTGAATGTGTGTTTCTCATGTGTATATGTGAATGTGTGTTTCTCATGTGTACATGTGAATGTTTATGTGTTTCTCATGTGTATATGTGAATGTATGTTTCTCATGTGAATGTTGATGTGTTTCTCATGTGTATATGTGAATGTGTGTTTCTCATGTGTATATGTGAATGTCTGTTTCTTATGTGTATATGTGAATGTCTGTTTCTCATGTGTATATGTGAATGTGTGTTTCTCATGTGTATATGTGAATGTGTGTTTCTCATGTGTATATGTGAATGTGTGTTTCTCATGTGTATATGTGAATGTGTGTTTCTCATGTGTATATGTGAATGTGTGTTTCTCATGTGTATATGTGAATGTGTGTTTCTCATGTGTATATGTGAATGTTCATGTGTTTCTCATGTGTATATGTGAATGTATGTTTCCCATGTTTATATGTGAATGTTTATGTGTATGTTGTGTGTATATGTGAATGTGTGTCTCTCATGTGTATAGGCCTTTGTGAATGTTTATGTTTCTCATGTGTATATGTGAATGTTTATGTGTTTCTCATGAGTATATGTGAATGTGTGTTTCTCATGTGTATATGTGAATGTATGTTTCTCATGTGAATGTTGATGTGTTTCTCATGTGTATATGTGAATGTTTATGTGTTTCTCATGAGTATATGTGAATGTGTGTTTCTCATGTGTATATGTGAATGTTTATGTGTTTCTCATGTGTATATGTGAATGTATGTTTCTCATGTGTATATGTGAATGTGTGTCTCTCATATGTATAGGCCTTTGTGAATGTTTATGTGTTTCTCATGTGTATATGTGAATGTTTATGTGTTTCTCATGAGTATATGTGAATATGTGTTTCTCATGTGTATATGTGAATGTGTGTTTCTCATGTGTATATGTGAATGTGTGTTTCTCATGGGTATATGTGAATGTATGTTTCTCATGTGTATATGTGAATGTGTGTTTCTCACGTGTAGATGTGAATGTATGTTTCTCACGTGTAGATGTGAATGTATGTTTCTTATGTGTATATGTGAATGTGTTTGTCACGTGTATATGTGAATGTGTTTGTCACGTGTATATGTGAATGTGTGTTTCTCATGTGTATATCTGAATGTATGAGCCGGTGCATATTCTCATTTGTCCAGGTCATAGTATTTCAAAGGAGGTTAAATCGAAAGCAACTGGACTTAGTTATTTGTCTAGGAAGACGTTTCACCTCTCATCCAAGAGGCTTCATCAGTTCATGTACGCAGCTGACCAGGCTGGGACTGGTCCAACTATCTGGTGTGGAGACTCACTATTTAACCTCTTGTGTGGGCGTTTCACAAGGGTGATGATGTCACTGGTTCCCTTTTGTGCTCCAAGTGCCAACGACAGTCGTTGGAGTGACAGTCGTTGGTGGGAAGTTGGTTTCGACTTCGTTAGTGCACTATTGTTTTCTAACGACAGTCGTTGGAGTCACTTGCCACTTGTGAACAGTAGTTGTTCTTTGAGGCTAGATTGTTGAGTCTCCTGGGAAGGGATGAAAGGGCAGCATTGTAAATTGGAGATAGGTGGTGTCTCAGACCTCCTCCCCTGTTGAGGGTTGGTTTTTCTACTTTTACAAAAATGGCTTCTTTAACTCCTCTTTCAAACCATCTGTCCTCTCTGTCTAGGATTTGGACATTGCTGTCCTCAAAGGAGTGGGCTTTCTCCTTGAGATGTAAATGGACAGCAGAGTCCAGTCCTGAGGAGTTTGCTCTCCTGTGTTGGGCCATGCGTTTATGCAGTGGTTGTTTTGTTTCTCCAATGTAGAGGTCTTTGCATTCCTCGTTGCATTGGACTGCATACACCAGATTGCTTTTGTGGGTGTGTGGTGTTCTGTCCTTGGGATGTACCAGTCTCTGTCTGAGTGTGTTGCTGGGTTTGAAATACACAGGGATACGGTGTTTGTTGTTGTTTTTCTGATACTCCAGACACATATGGAATGACTATGTTTTTTCTCTTGTTTTGTCTTTCTTTCTCAACCACTTTGCTGGTTTTCTTTCTGGAAGCAGCTGCAGTTTTCACAAAGGTCCAGTTAGGGTAACCACAAGTTGTGAGGGCGCCTCTCAGGTGCTTGTGTTCTGCCCCTTGGGCCTGTGAGCTGGTGGGCACGTTATCAGCTCTGTGTTGCAAAGTTCTGATAACACCAAGCTTATGTTCCAGAGGGTGGTGAGAGTCGAAAAGTAGATATTGGTCTGTATGTGTGGGTTTTCTGTATACCCCAATGTGGAGGCTCCTGTCCTTTTTCATATGGACGTCACAATCTAAGAAAGGCAGACTATTGTCCTTGACATCCTCTCTGGTGAACTTGATGTTTTTGTCCACTGAGTTAATGTGTTCGGTAAAAGCTTGCACTTCTTTGGTTTTGATTTTAACCCATGTGTCGTCCACATACCTGAACCAGTGGCTCGGTGTTGTTCCTTCAAAGGAGTTTAAAGCCTTGTTCTCTACCTCCTCCATGTACAGATTTGCCACAATGGGGGATACTGGTGAACCCATGGCACAGCCGTGTTTTTGTCTGTAAAATTTGCCGTTGAACTGGAAGTATGTGGTGTTCAGGCATAAATCCAGAAGCTGGCAAATATGTTCGGGTTTGAGTTTTGTTCGGTTTTGCAGGGAGTTGTCTTGTGTGAGTCTTTCCCTTACTGTGGCCGAAGCCTCCATAGTTGGAATACAGGTAAAAAGAGAAGTCACATCGTAGGATACCATAGTGTCATCTGGTTCCATTTGTATGTCCCGGACTTTACCCACAAAGTCTATAGAGTTTTGGATGTGGTGTGGGGTGTTTCCCACCAAAGGAGCCAAGATATTGGCTACGTGTTTGGCTATGTTGTAAGTGACCGAGTTTATGCTGCTGACAATGGGCCTGAGCGGGGACCCTTCTTTATGGATTTTGGGGAGTCCATATAGGCATGGGATTGAATCCTGGGGATAAAGCCGGTAGTATTGTGTTTTGTCAATGACCCCACATACTTCCAGTTCAACGGCAAATTTTACAGACAAAAACACGGCTGTGCCATGGGTTCACCAGTATCCCCCATTGTGGCAAATCTGTACATGGAGGAGGTAGAGAACAAGGCTTTAAACTCCTTTGAAGGAACAACACCGAGCCACTGGTTCAGGTATGTGGACGACACATGGGTTAAAATCAAAACCAAAGACTTCTTAATAGGACTAGTTGTTATAGATCCCAAAGTAAATTAATCAGCACAGCAGTTGAGGTCCTCTTGGGTGGGATGGACTTAGGCACTGATCGTGCGGTGCCACCAGCTCGACACATCATCAGTTGTGTGCCCCAGCTTCATCAGGTGTTTCGGCCACTTACCACAATACACCCTCTGCTGGGGTTGGCCCACCACAGGCTGATCAGACCTGGGTGAGTGTCAAGCGGTGGCACCGCACGGTCACTTGGCAGCCCATGTTGCGTCCCTGCGTTTCAGCCACAGCCAGTGACTGCTCCGCTCTGCTGCAGTGGCAAGTTCTTTGATTGCCTTCCGTTGGGCCTGCCCTCTGATCCCTACCTCCCTCAGGAGCCTTGTGGTGGACCTTGCTACAAAGCCTCTGCAGCCGACCTCCACTGGCCACACCTTCACGTTCCAGCCCCGCCCCTCTGCTTCAGCTGCTAAGTTGGCATACCGCAGCCTCTTCCGTTCAAATGCCTCATCGATGGCATCCTCCCACGGGACAGTCAGCTCAACAATGAAAACATGCCGGCAGGATTTGGACCAGAGGACCAGGTCTGGTCGCAGGTTGGTTGCTGCAATTTCGGGTGGAAAGGTTAGCCTCTGGCTGAGGTCCACCCTCATTTCCCAATCCCGGGCTGCGCTCAATGGACCAGATTCCAGGGGAGATGACTTGGTCCGCCGTTTCTCCCCTTCACGGACGAACGTTTTCTGTGGGACGGTAGACTGAGCGTTTAGAGGCATGGCATTGGTGGATACCCTCTTGTTCTCAAGTTCGGCAGCCAAACACTTTAGGACTTGGTTGTGGCGCCAGGTGTATCTTCCTTGGGTCAGGCTGGTTTTGCAACCCACCAAGATGTGTTTGAGGGTTGCTGAGGCTGCACATTGGTGACAGGCTGGGTCCTCTCCATACCAAAGATGAAGGTTGGTTGGAGAAGGCAGGACATCATATGTGGCTCTTATGATGAAACTCAGCCTGTTAGACTCCATGCTCCACAACTCGTTCCAGGTGATTTTCCTCCTCTCCACACCCTCCCACTTCATCCAGCGGCCTTGCTGAGCTTGGGAGACTGCTTTGGCACACCTAGCTGCTTCCTCCTGGTGGCGCACCTCCTCCACTACCATGTGCCGCCGTTCGGTTGGAGTAGCCTTTTGCCATGTGGGTGTTGTTGCTTCCAAACCAAGGCCCCCTCTGCTATGTTGGACATGCCCCACTATATCCCGGTGTCTGAGGGCGGTCTTTGCAACTGCGACTGCTGCAGATGGCTTCCATTTCCTCCCTGTTGCTAGGGTTGGAGCAGCACCTCTGACGAATGGATCTCGGGATTCTGTGAGGGTCATCTCCAGCCTTGTTTTGGCACATTTGTACTCCTCCACCAGGCTTGAGATTGGTAGGGAGAGGGCTCCGTTGCCATACAGGCCAATGCTGCTAAGGCATTTTGGCAGTCCAAGCCACCTCCTCACCTGTGCATTCACCAGTCTCTCTAGTCGATTGGCGTGGGATAAGGTGACCTCATAGACGGAGATTGGCCACATAAGGCGGGGCAGCAGTCCAAACTGAAAGCACCACAGCTTTAGTTTCCCCGGGAGAGCAGTGTTGTTAATCTGCTTGAGGCCCATGATGGTATCCTGCCTGAGTTGTTCCAACTGCTTCGAGTCTTTAAGTTCTGCACTATACCAGCGGCCAAGGCTTTTGATTGGCTTCTCCAGAACTGTTGGTATTGGCTCACCGTTGACATGGAACCTCTCATTTGCAAGCTGGCCTTTGACAATGGAGATACTGCGAGATTTGCTGGGTTTTATCTCCATTCGTGCCCATTTGATGTTTCCTTGGAGTTTATCCAGCAGTCGCTTGGTGCATGCGCTTGTTGTTGTAATTGTCGTAATGTCGTCCATGTACGCCCTGATTGGAGGAAGGCGCAGCCCGCTCTTCAAACGCTCCCCTCCAACCACCCAGCGCGATGCGTGAATGATGAGCTCCATTGTCATAGTAAACGCCAGTGGGGAGATGGTGCAGCCCGCCATTATGCCTGTCTCCAGGTGCTGCCAGGCAGTTGAGCTAGCCTGTGCTGTGACACAGAACTGGAGGTCCCGGAAGTAGGCTTTGACCAGCCTGGTGATGTCCTCTGGGACTTGGAAGAAGTTGAACGCAGTCCACAAAAACTCATGAGGCACCGACCCGAAGGCATTGGCAAGATCTAAAAAAACCACATGCAGGTCTTTCTTCTCCTTCTTGGCCGTCTGTACTTGGTGCCAGATGACATTTGCGTGTTCCAGACATCCTGAGAAACCACTTATCCCTGCCTTCTGCACTGAGGTGTCAACAAAGTTGTTCTTCTGCAGGAATGTTGAGAGCCTCTGGGCCACAACACTGAAGAAAATCTTTCCTTCCACATTCAGAAGACTGATCTGGCGGAATTGGTCGATGGTTGAGGAGTTCTTCTCTTTAGGAATCAGGATCCCTCCTGCCCTTCGCCATGCCTTTGGTATGCTTCCTTTCTCCCATGCCACTTTCATCAGCTTCCAGAGGTACTTCAAGACGCCCGGCGTGTTCTTATAGAGCCTATATGGAATGCCGTTGGGCCCAGGGGCTGAGGCTGTTCTTGCCCGCTTCACTGTGCTCTCAACTTCACTCCATGTAGGGGGCCTTGTTTCCATCTGGTGCTCAGGTGGATGGATTGGTGGCATGTCATCCGGGATGCTAACTGGCACATGCCTATCTTTGTCTGAGTAGATCTTCCTCAGGTGCTCCTCTAGTTCCCTTATGGGTGCTTTGAAGGTCCCAGTTTTCTCCTTGACAAAGAGGTCTTTAGCGAACTTGTAGGGATCTCTGTAGAAGGCAGTCCTCGTTCGTTCCTTCTTCTTATGTTGCTTTCTCAAGCATTCAGCACGTCGCAGTGTTGCCAAGCGCTGCTTGATGTCACCCTGCAGTGCCTCAAGTCCTTTTCTTTCCCCTTCTGTTGCCTTCTTCAACTGTTTCCTCAGGCACCTTCTTTCCATCACCAGTCTCTCGATCTCCTGCTGCCTCCTGGACTTCAGATGGGCTGATGACTCCTTCTGTGTCCTCTGGTTCTGCCTTTTCACCCCAAACCTCTCTGCTCCATAGCTGTAGATCACATCTCCGATCCTGTCCAGTTTTCTTTCCACGCACCCCTTCAGACCTTCTAATAGATGGACAAGGTCTGTGTCCGTGGATTCCCACTCCTGTTTCTGGCAGGATTTAGGCCACAATATCTGAGGCTTACGTCCATCCATCTTCCTCTCTACTGCAGTCTGTGGCTGAGTGGGCTCTGGACCGAAGTCCGTTGGTGGATCGGTGCTTGGTTGGGCTTCGTCTGGGGTTCTGATACCCTGTGAACTGTGGTGAGTATCCTGCCACTGGGCTTCACTCGACTGATTTGCCCTACCTCTAAGGAAGTAGTGGTCAATGCGAGGCCCCTTGCTTCGCTCTCTCAAGCACTTTTTCCTACCCTGATGGATCTTTAGCCCCTTTTCTGAAGTTATCTTTTTCCAGCCAAGGAAAAGAAGTGCAAGCTTTTACCGAACACATTAACTCAGTGGACAAAAACATCAAGTTCACCAGAGAGGATGTCAAGGACAATAGTCTGCCTTTCTTAGATTGTGACGTCCATATGAAAAAGGACAGGAGCCTCCACATTGGGGTATACAGAAAACCCACACATACAGACCAATATCTACTTTTCGACTCTCACCACCCTCTGGAACATAAGCTTGGTGTTATCAGAACTTTGCAACACAGAGCTGATAACGTGCCCACCAGCTCACAGGCCCAAGGGGCAGAACACAAGCACCTGAGAGGCGCCCTCACAACTTGTGGTTACCCTAACTGGACCTTTGTGAAAACTGCAGCTGCTTCCAGAAAGAAAACCAGCAAAGTGGTTGAGAAAGAAAGACAAAACAAGAGAAAAAACATAGTCATTCCATATGTGTCTGGAGTATCAGAAAAACAACAACAAACACCGTATCCCTGTGTATTTCAAACCCAGCAACACACTCAGACAGAGACTGGTACATCCCAAGGACAGAACACCACACACCCACAAAAGCAATCTGGTGTATGCAGTCCAATGCAACGAGGAATGCAAAGACCTCTACATTGGAGAAACAAAACAACCACTGCATAAACGCATGGCCCAACACAGGAGAGCAAACTCCTCAGGACTGGACTCTGCTGTCCATTTACATCTCAAGGAGAAAGCCCACTCCTTTGAGGACAGCAATGTCCAAATCCTAGACAGAGAGGACAGATGGTTTGAAAGAGGAGTTAAAGAAGCCATTTTTGTAAAAGTAGAAAAACCAACCCTCAACAGGGGAGGAGGTCTGAGACACCACCTATCTCCAATTTACAATGCTGCCCTTTCATCCCTTCCCAGGAGACTCAACAATCTAGCCTCAAAGAACAACTACTGTTCACAAGTGGCAAGTGACTCCAACGACTGTCGTTAGAAAACAATAGTGCACTAACGAAGTCGAAACCAACTTCCCACCAACGACTGTCACTCCAACGACTGTCGTTGGCACTTGGAGCACAAAAGGGAACCAGTGACATCATCACCCTTGTGAAACGCCCACACAAGAGGTTAAATAGTGAGTCTCCACACCAGATAGTTGGACCAGTCCCAGCCTGGTCAGCTGCGTACATGAACTGATGAAGCCTCTTGGATGAGAGGTGAAACGTCTTCCTAGACAAATAACTAAGTCCAGTTGCTTTCGATTTAACCTCCTTTGAAAAAAATCTGAATGTATGTTTCTTATGTGTATATGTGAATGTGTGTTTCTCATGTGTATATGTGAATGTTAATGTGTTTCTCATGTGTATATGTGAATGTGTGTTTCTCATGTGTATATGTGAATGTGTGTTTCTCATGTGTACATGTGAATGTTTATGTGTTTCTCATGTGTATATGTGAATGTATGTTTCTCATGTGAATGTTGATGTGTTTCTCATGTGTATATGTGAATGTGTGTTTCTCATGTGTATATGTGAATGTCTGTTTCTTATGTGTATATGTGAATGTCTGTTTCTCATGTGTATATGTGAATGTGTGTTTCTCATGTGTATATGTGAATGTGTGTTTCTCATGTGTATATGTGAATGTGTGTTTCTCATGTGTATATGTGAATGTGTGTTTCTCATGTGTATATGTGAATGTGTGTTTCTCATGTGTATATGTGAATGTGTGTTTCTCATGTGTATATGTGAATGTTCATGTGTTTCTCATGTGTATATGTGAATGTATGTTTCCCATGTTTATATGTGAATGTTTATGTGTATGTTGTGTGTATATGTGAATGTGTGTCTCTCATGTGTATAGGCCTTTGTGAATGTTTATGTTTCTCATGTGTATATGTGAATGTTTATGTGTTTCTCATGAGTATATGTGAATGTGTGTTTCTCATGTGTATATGTGAATGTATGTTTCTCATGTGAATGTTGATGTGTTTCTCATGTGTATATGTGAATGTGTATTTCTCATGTGTATATGTGAATGTGTGTTTCTCATGTGTATATGTGAATGTATGTTTCTCATGTGTATATGTGAATGTATGTTTCTCATGTGTATATGTGAATGTGTGTCTCTCATGTGTAAAGGCCTTTGTGAATGTTTATGTGTTTCTCATGTGTATACGTGAATGTTTATGTGTTTCTCATGAGTATATGTGAATATGTGTTTCTCATGTGTATATGTGAATGTGTGTTTCTCATGTGTATATGTGAATGTGTGTTTCTCATGTCTATATGTGAATGTATGTTTCTCATGTGTATATGTGAATGTGTGTTTCTCACGTGTAGATGTGAATGTATGTTTCTCACGTGTAGATGTGAATGTATGTTTCTCATGTGTATATGTGAATGTGTTTGTCACGTGTATATGTGAATGTGTGTTTCTCATGTGTATATCTGAATGTATGTTTCTAATGTGTATATGTGAATGTGTGTTTCTCATGTATATATGTGAATGTTAATGTGTTTCTCATGTGTATATGTGAATGTGTGTTTCTCATGTGTATATGTGAATGTGTGTTTCTCATGTGTATATGTGAATGTTTATGTGTTTCTCATGTGTATATGTGAATGTATGTTTCTCATGTGTATATGTGAATGTGTGTCTCTCATGTGTATAGGCCTTTGTGAATGTTTATGTGTTTCTCATGTGTATATGTGAATGTTTATGTGTTTCTCATGAGTATATGTGAAAAGTGTTTCTCATGTGTATATGTGAATGTGTGTTTCTCATGTGTATATGTGAATGTGTGTTTCTCATGTGTATATGTGAATGTATGTTTCTCATGTGTATATGTGAATGTGTGTTTCTCATGTGTATATGTGAATGTATGTTTCTCATGTGTATATGTGAATGTGTGTTTCTCACGTGTAGATGTGAATGTATGTTTCTCACGTGTAGATGTGAATGTATGTTTCTCATGGTTATATGTGAATGTGTTTGTCACGTGTAGATGTGAATGTGTGTTTCTCATGTCTATATGTGAATGTATGTTTCTCATGTGTATATGTGAATGTGTGTTTCTCACGTGTAGATGTGAATGTATGTTTCTCACGTGTAGATGTGAATGTATGTTTCTCATGTGTATATGTGAATGTGTTTGTCACGTGTATATGTGAATGTGTGTTTCTCATGTGTATATCTGAATGTATGTTTCTTATGTGTATATGTGAATGTGTGTTTCTCATGTGTATATGTGAATGTTAATGTGTTTCTCATGCGTATATGTGAATGTGTGTTTCTCATGTGTACATGTGAATGTTTATGTGTTTCTCATGTGTATATGTGAATGTATGTTTCTCATGTGAATGTTGATGTGTTTCTCATGTGTATATGTGAATGTGTGTTTCTCATGTGTATATGTGAATGTCTGTTTCTTATGTGTATATGTGAATGTCTGTTTCTCATGTGTATATGTGAATGTGTGTTTCTCATGTGTATATGTGAATGTGTGTTTCTCATGTGTATATGTGAATGTGTGTTTCTCATGTGTATATGTGAATGTGTGTTTCTCATGTGTATATGTGAATGTGTGTTTCTCATGTGTATATACTAGGAATTTGATGATAAATAAAAAAATTTGGCTTTCATCAAGAATAAAGCTCCATTTTATTATTATCCAACATCAAATGCTAGAAAGATTTGTCTCTCAGATGAGCAGATTCTTCAATTCCTAAAATATGCTTTGACCTTCCCGTGTTCTTTGTTTTATATATTTTTCAGTGAAAGGGCCAGCTGAGGTTATCAGGAGATATAAAAAAAGTCTTGAAAAGCTTAAGCAAAGTCCGCACCATGACTGAAGCCTTCAGAATCAATGGCGTGGACCGGGGAACCATCAAGATGACTGCTGCAATTGCAGAGCTCAGCATTGTGGATCCTGCAACCTTCAACACCCTGAAGTATGATCCTGCAACTGAGACCCTGCAGTCCTTTGCTAAGAGGCAAGGCAAGGCAAGGCAATTTTATTTGTATAGCCCGTTTTTACAAACAGTTTGTCTCAAAGGGCTTTACATGGCATCGTAGCAACATCCTCTGTCCTTAGACCCTCACATCGACTGAGGAAAAACTCCATGGAAAACCCTTTTAACAGGGAAAAATCGGAGACAGGGAAAAACAGGAGGTGTGCAACGCACATAACCCCTGAGAAGAAGAGCATTATAGAGGACATGAAGGGCAAATGTCAACTCCTCCCTTTGTTGATGAAATATTAAGATACAAGTTTAAGCTGTTCTAACCTTTGACTTTTAGCTCATGTTGTTGTTCATGTTGAGCTGTGCAATTTCAATTGTATTTTTTTTTCTTTATATTGTGCAGTGTTTTTCAACAACCTGTATTATCTATAGTATGACCAAGTTCGAGCAGTATTTGTTGTCAGCCTTGGGAAAACGTGATAGATACATTGACCCTGTTACAGGTGCACATACACAAAACCTGGAGAGATTTTGAGGTATTTGCAAGTCCACTATCAACAAAGAGGGAACCACACACAAAAACTGTTAAGGGATCACTTTTTTTTTTTTTTTTTTTTTTTTTTTTGCCTTTATTTAACCAGGTCGGTCCCATTGAGACACAATGGCCTCTTTTTCAAGGGAAGCCTGGCCAAGACAGCAGCAGAAAAGTTAATACACATACATGACACAGAAATCACACAACACACAGATAAAAGCAACAGGACTAAAAGTTCGGATTCACATTAAAACAAAAACAAGTGCGGTATGAAGCTGCTCCAATTTCTCTCACACAAGTTTTCAAAGATCCAAGGTTGATCAGCTCCTTTAGCTTTAGAGTTTTCTGCAGTGCATTCCAAGCAGCAGGTGCAGCGTACTTAAAACAGTGCTTGCCAAGTTCAGTGTTAGCTTTGGGCACATGTAATAAATAAAACTCATTTGAACGTAGGCGGTAATTGCTTTGGGATTTGGAGAGATAGTTAGATAAATAGAGGGGGAGCAGACCCACAATGACTTTATAAATAAGAATATGCCAATGTATAAGGCGGCGTGCTGCCAGAGATGGCCACTCAACTCGGGCATATAAAGTGCAGTGGTGAGTGAGGGCTTTACATCCAGTGACAAACCTTAAGGCACCATGATACACGGTGTCCAGAGAGCGCAGACAATTTGCAGGGGCATACATATACAAGAGGTCCCCATAATCAAGTACAGGAAGGAAAGTGGCAGCAACCAATTTTTTCCTGGTAGAAAAAGAAAAACAAGATCTGTGACGGAAAAAGAATCCCAGTTTCAGTCTTAAAGCAGATATCAGCTTCACGGCCGTTTCGGCTAATGCTGCGTTCAAGGCAGGCTTTTGAAACCGTAAGTTACAGCTTCAAGTCACAACTACGACTTGGTAGCGTTCCAGGTAACCCGTAGCTCGTGTTTTTACCATCCTGTTGTCTGTGAAAGTTCCCTATAACGGCCACTCGTAACTTCCGACCCGTGAACTCGTACCAGATCGAACTGGTATGACTTCACAGGAAGGAAAAACACAAAGTACGAGTTTCTTTGAACGCACCATGAGTTAGCAGCCCCCGCCCTTGTCAGGCATCAATTGGTCCTCGTGCTACGTCACCACATTCACGCGCATCCCTTGGCTGCACACACAGCCCTTCATGCCGTTCTCTCTCCTCATTGGATAACACTTGTATCCCACAAGGAACATTTTCTCCTCGGGTTACAGCAGAGCAGAGTGACGGAGAGACTCGTGTTTAGGCTGAAATACTTCATGTAAGTGATTGCTGACGGAAAATAGGACTATTTAGGACTTATATTAACAAAAACATTCCACTGATATCTGCTTTAATTTTTTTTTTTTTTTTTTTTTTTTTTAGATGTAATTGAGTGAAATGTAGATAAAGATATCTATATTATATTTATATGTTTGTACAGTTCAGTATATTTGTTATAACCTTTGACAAGTCGTCATGTTGAGTTGTGCAGGTTTTATAATTTTCTGATTATTGTACTTTATATTGTGCAGTGTTTTTCAACAATAGAGTACCTGTATTATGACCTGCTTTGATACCACATTGTATGACAAATGTACATACAGTACACTGATACTAGTCAGTGTTTGACATTTCAGGAAGACCCCATTACCTGTTGGAGCAGTATTTGTTGTCAGCCTTGGGAAAACCTGAACCAGTGGTTTACTGTAATAAATGAGGTATTTGTACTTGTGCTGTCTTTGTTATTCTACCACTGAATGAGAGGGAACCTACAGATAGATACATTTTTTCAAAGGTGTAACCCATCACTTGTTTATTGCAGTAGTTATGTGCTATAATATATTAACTAGTTGTGAAAAGGAGGCAACTTTAGATTAGGGAACATGTGTTGGTTAATAAGTGTTCAACTATTAGTGAGTTAGTAATGATCAAGATGTCACTTTAGTATGGGGAACATATTCTAAGTAACAAAGACTTAATTTAGAGTTATTTGGACACTATTAACATTGGTAGTTTTGTGTTTTGTTATGTAAGAACAGACCATATTCATTATGTGGTATTAAAGGAGAATAACTATTCTTGTGGTACTACCACCTTATAAAGTCCATACTAAGCAAAGCATATTGAGATTGTAATTCATATACGACAACTGCCTTACTTACTACTAATAAGCAATAATTCTGAGGTTATTGAGGGAAAACTCTTAGTTAATGGCTTACTGGTTGTATAATAAGGTCATGCAGAATAAGGCATTAATAAGTACTTAATAATGACTAATTAAGAGCCAATATGTTACTAATTTGCATGTTAATAAGCAACTAATTAATGGTGAATAGGTGTACCTTAAAATAAAGTATTACCATATATATATATATATATATATATATATATATATATATATATATATATATTAAGTGTCAGTGTTAGGTTTTTAACAGCAGGGGGCAGCAAAACATCACAGACACTTTATGTGCTTGTATATCTGTTCCACAATATTAGAACTCCACTGTCCTCAAGTGCAGCTGTCACTGAAAAAATACATTTTTATTTTAATTAAATACATTGTATCAGAGATAGTCTACATGACTTGGGCAGTGAAAAAAGTTGAGGCAGGATATGTGGAGAATTGTGACTGAGCTCATCAGGAAGAACATGATGTGGTGGTTGGTGAGTTACTGTGGATGGACCTGGACGGTTCTTCCTCCCCATCAGTGAGTGCTGCAGCCAAACTGATAGAGGCCAAACAGTGAGTCAGGTTAGTAGTATATCAGGTTAGTGAAATCAAACTGAAGTTGTTATATTCAGTTTAGTTTTTAACAGTGTATAATTTGGTTGAAGCTAGCAGGAATCCGTCACTATGAGGAGATGACCACATTAGAGTGGGCATACATGTCACAATAAGGTAAGAATTGACTCAAATGTAGAAAACAAACTGTACGTAATGACTGCGTCTAGAGCTACGGGAGTCCTGTTTACTGTTTTACCAGCGTTTCTGTTAAGTTTATTTACGTTGGGACTGTAAAAATTAAAATATGAAATAATTTACATCTTTGTACAATTTGCAGCATTAGTTGTGAAAATCTCTTTCATAACCAAGAAAAATTGGCATTGAAACTGAAATACCTCTAAATGAATCAATATCCAATTGAATCAGATCAATTCAAATTTTGGTCTCAGAATTGAATAAATTCAGTAAATCAGTCTCAATTCCAGGCCCTTGGTATTAAACCACTGAAAATTTCAATTGAAAAGTTTGAAAATATTTAGGGCCTGATCTACTAAAGGTTTGCTTGTATAAAAACGTGTGCAAACTTGATGTCACCCGCAAAAAAAATGTGCAAGCTGATCTACTGACCGGGTGCACTGAGGATTGCGTCTCTCAAATTGGCAAAAAAAAGCATGCGCAATGCATTTAGCGTGTTTGCCTTGATGAATATGCAAATATGGGCGTTTCAGCCAGAACGTGCAAAATATTGGGAGGAGTATGCAAATTTATTTATTTAGCAGACACAATATGATTTGCCAAACATGAAACAGATTGCGATGGAAGTTTTTGCGTCTTTATTTAGTACATTTGAAAGGCAAGTATTGTCTGGCACAGTTTTTTTTTTTATTGAATTAATACGTTCCAGGGCAAAAGCTCTTTTCTCTCTGCATTTCCTCACATCCAGGTCATACTCAGGTGAGGGATTGACAGATGTCACCGCTATCTTAACTCCGTCTTTGATCCCACACACACACACACACACACACACACACACAAGAACAGAAACTACTCATCATAATATCTACTCATCTTCATACAGTTATCGTAATAGACAGATTCAAACCACTACAATACATTTTTATCCATTGTCAATGATCTATAACTTGAAAAAGAGCTCATTTTCACTACCAATATTTGTATTTCACTTTCAGATAAAGCAAAAGATAATACAACACATAACAATGAAAATAAAAATCAAAACAAATGTGTATTTTGTAAGACAAAAAAAAGATTAAATAAAAAGTTTGTTGCATTTGTTCATGTTTTTGTGATTGTACATAAAGAAAATTGATACAATATTGTTAAAACAATCAAGTAAAATGAAAGCTAGATGGATGCTTCTTATACTGGAATTTGAGACCTCTCTTCAAGACAATGATTAAAACTTTATTTTCAACATGAACTAATATATTTGCATCTTAGGTAAGAGCTTGCCTGGAGAACATTTCATTGTTGCGTCTAATATAAAAAATAATTAAAAAAATAGGTAAAATTAATAAAACAAATGTCAAAAAATTGATAAGATGATATAGAAAGAATATAAAAAAATATAGTTATTGCTGCTGCAATCTGTTGCGATTTTTATTTGCTTTTTGGCAATATCTGCCACAATAAACATAATGTGTAAGAAAACAATGAAATAAAAATAACACCTTGAAGTTAAAAAGGGGCATAATCATCTTGTGCTACATCAGCAGTTCTCATAATGTAAATGAAATTGTATAAAAGAAAATTAAAATACTCCATTTGTACAATATATACAGCTCATTGCCAGGTGCTTTACATTTGCAATCAATCTTGCTTTACATTTGTGCTTCTTTTGATCAGTTGTGTGAAATTCCTTCACAATGAGTCACTGGTTGCCACCTTTATTTTTCAAACTGTTAAGTTCTCTCAGTATCGCCTGTGCCTTTTTACACAAGTGACTATCTTAGTTATCATACTTAATATCATAAGCAAGGGGTCCATTAATAGCAAAACCAAGGTAGAAAGAAACCTTTTCAGTGCTGAAGCCATCTCTTATACCGGCAACAAGAGCTGGGCGCACAGGAATTTTCAGTTTTCCATAATTGGCAAACACCTCTCCTTGCACAATGGTTCCACTGACTCGATGAAGGCGACTGATAATTGCTTTGTGTTTAAATATATCACCATTTCGCCAAAGTTGAGCCAAGGTATCGCGGCGCATATCTTTAAAGTTCTCATCGAGTTGGGGTTTGGAAACAAGCCTCTTTAGTCCCTCTTCTTTCCCCAAGTAGAGGTGGGCAACAGTGTTCCTGTTTCTAAACAATGAAGTCAGGAACTTGCGAGATGAGTTTCGAATTGCCTTCACATATGTACCAATTTCTGTGTTTTCTGCGTTGTCCTGAGAAAGACTTGGCCAGAATAACAGGATGGCCAGGTAGTAGGGGTCTGGGAAGGGATACCCAAGCCCTACATCTTGTAAGATTTTCAGAAGGATCGCAGAGAGGTTCCTGTAACTCTTGACATGTTTGGATTTTGGTTTCAATAGGTAAAGAACTATGTTTGACGCAATGTAGTTGATTGTTTCTTTTGTCTTTTGCTTTTTGTTCACAAATTGTTGATGCTGTTGCAAGAATGCATAGCATTCTGTGATCTTCTCAATTTCTTTGGCAGGTTTGTCCAAATGCTGAAGAATCCCAACAAATGTATCAGCTTGTTCCTCTTCAAGAAACAGTCTTTTTTCTTCAATATCAATTTTCAAATTGAGATTTGGGTTGTTTTGTCGTTCTTTTGTTTTTTCCTCAGGGGTGGTGAAAAAAAGAGCTAGATACTTTTTAAAATGTTCACTGATATGCCAACGATTCTTTGAATCAAACTCTGAATTATTCGCTTTTATGTATGTGAAATAGTAGTCAAGAATTTCGAATGTTTCTTTTACTTGACTTTTCAAACTGACAAGAAAATGCTCACGGTCTTTGATAATCTCCACATACCTGTTGTTGATCTCATCATCCCTCTTAAACACACTGGTGATTGGGATCACTTTCCTCAGAAAACTCTGAAAGTACTTCTTTTTTTCTGGATCACTTCCATCAAAGAATGGCAGCCTGCCCAATATCTCAAAGACCAGGAAAGCAATTTCCAGCAAACCAACATAGCCATAAACATTATATGACTTCCTGGGATAGTCATCTGACTCAACCCCATCTGCTTCATCACCAGGTTCATCCTCTGCATTTGCCAGCTCTTGAGCTCTTTTGAATGCTCTGATAGCGCTTTCTGCTATTTTAATGTTTGTTTCCAAGTCTTCTGGATTGTGCCAAGTCTCCTGCTTTTCTCTATGGATGTTCGTCTTTAAATTGTTTTTGTGGATTTGGGCAATTGTGTCAAATGTGTATGGGTTTTCTTTGATGTTCTTGGCTTTTTCAGCCCAGTTCAGAGCCTCTGGGAAATCACGTTCGTTGATGTACAAGTACCTTGCCAGTGCTTGAGGAATAGATGCACTTGTGACAAACCTTGATGATGCTTTTACAAAGATTTCTTGGACAGTTTGTCTTCCATCTTGGCTGTGGATTGTGTTTATGAGAGGAGAAAATGGTTCTCTGTCCTCTCCATATTTCCTGCGCTGCCTTTCAATCAACATGCATTGAACTGAGAGCATGAATCTGTGTTTGACAACACCAGCACTGAAAAAGAGATCACAGTGAAGAATTGCCCGAGCAATATCACTTATTTTTAAGTAGCAGCTCCTCTCCAACTCCTCCAGACATGCAGATGCAATGGAGTGATGAAGGATTCGGATTCCTTTGTATTCTCCCCATTCTTCAACTGTGTCTATGATGAGGAGGTTTGAATATGGCTTCATTCTGTCCAACACACTTTCATTCTCCTGCCAGCGAATCATTTTCATCCCAAAAAAGTCCTCACAGAGAGAGAGTGAGATTTCAGACTCTGACACATATGTGTTAAGTAGGGCTAGGTACGCAAAAAGCTGCCCTGCCTTTGTGCTGAAATCAAAGTTCTCCAGTGTGTTTCGGGTGAGTTTATCTATGTATTCCCTGTCAAAGTTGCTCTTCATGATCATGAAGCTGTAAAAGTTCTCAGGTTTTTCATGAGTTTCTTTGAGCTCTTTAAGCTTCTTTTCAAACTCCCTCTGCTCTTCTGGTGTCAGTGAAGCAGAGATGAATTGACTTTGTGTTGTGTTATGCTGTCTGTATTGTTCCATTGGACTTTGGGATCGAACACAGTTAAGAATGATGACTTTGCAGTTTTGTGTATTGTCCACATTATTTAAGATATCCTCAACTGCAGCTTTGTGAATCCAGTTCATAAGATCATGAAGAGTCTCATTTTCTTTTGAGTCATCAACTAACAGCAAAACTGGACAGGGTTTCTCACCTTCAAGTTTCATAAGCTTTCTGACCTGAATGGCAACTTCTTTCTTGGGCAGTGAATTGTCTTTCAACACAGCACATCTGAACTCTTGACGGAGATCCCACATCACATGCATTGCTAAGGTGGTGCCACCACATCCTGGATGGTGGAAGAGATTGAGCAGAGAACATATTTTGTTTGATTCCCTCAACTGGGACCTGATCATCTTCTTCACTTTTTCATACTTGTCCCTCTTGATAAATGGCTTCTCTTTGTCTTTGTCACAGAAGTAGAAGTTCCACCATTTGACTTTGCCTCCTTTGTAGAATTCCTCTTCAGTTTTAATTCTGAAGTCTTGAAACTCTGGACTGTTTTCATCATAGATCTTTTCGCACTGATAAAGAGACAAAATGTCCAGAGCAGTCATAAAATCTTCATCTTTTTGTTTCAGGACAACAAAACTGGAATCAGAGGAGGGTATTAGCCTACCAGATGACTGATTTAATGGCCCCAATGTCATTATAGTGCCACTAATCTCACTCAGGGTCAGTTCGTTTATGGATAGATGGCCAATGTCATGTTCACACTTTTCTTGTATCAGCCCCCTCCATTTCTCATATGTGCTCTGAGATTCACAGATAGTGATGATATTTTCTTCCTGGGTGTGTTTAATAAAAGACCTGTAGGTGTCAAAGATTGGGTCTTTCTCAGTGTCCACGGGGGAAAGCAGAAGGAATATGATGAGATTCCTGCCAGGGAGAAGAACCTCAGGGTTGCAGATGAATGAAACCAACTGCTCTACATCTCTGCAAGTTTTCCTCAGCCAGTTCTTATAATCTAACTCCTTGTTTGAGTCACCTTCCAGGTCATTTCTGCCATTACAGAAGACCCAACTGGTCTGTTTATAGAGGTTAAGGTTCTTTTTAACTGAGTCAATCTCTCCCTGATACTGTGCTGCGGTATGGAGATTGGCAACCCTGGACTCTCTGTAGGAATGACACAGTCCATCCTCAGCAAGAGAGTTGGGGTCAAAGTCCAACACAGAAAAGAGTTTCAACTTACTCAGAAACTGGAGATACGGCACTTGTTCTGGATTGCTCTTGTTCACAACAACGACAAATCTATTATAGTTGTCAAGTGAGTTTCCACCACAGGTTAACAAATTCTTTAGTTTCTCCCCCTGGTTTGCTTCTTTCTTCAAAACTGCTTTGCGGAGGCACTGCTGGTTTACCTGACCTGCAGGAAAAATAACATTTTTGTGTATTAAAACTGTATTTAGTTGATTTCCATATGTCAATAATGCAAGAAAACATTCCACCATGAGAGTACTTGCAAATGGTATGCATTGGTATGTATTAGAACAAATGAAAACACATGAAAACACTCCTTATGGACAAGCTTTATGTTTTATTCTATTTATTTTGTACTTTTAGTTTGCTTTTTTGTTTTTTTTTGTTTGTTTGTTTTATTCAAATATATTTTTGGGGCTTTTTGCCTTTAATGGACAGTACAGTCGAGACAGGCAGGAAATGGGAGGCAGAGAGAGGAGGGAATGACATGCAGCAAAGGGTCGGCCGAGACGGGATTCGATACAGGGCCGGCTGCAGTGAGGACTCTCTGTTTATTGGGTGCCTGCTCTACCAGTGCTTTTAAGTTTTGTCGCCAACTGTAGAAACTGTAACTTTCAAATGCTGTTTGTTCAAAATAAATGAAAAGAAAAGTAGTCTCATACATTTGGGATTTTTTTTCCATTGTACTGAACCTGTATTGGACCATAATGCTGTGTTCACACCGAGATCGCGCCGCCCGGCTTTTTGCGGCGAGTTTACATTGAAAGTCAATACATTTTTTTTTCAGATCTCAACATTCCCAAAATCACATCTGAGTCTCATAACAAGTTAGAGGCTCCTTTAAGTCTTAATGAAATATCAGATGCCATTTTCTCCATGCAAAGTGGAAAGTCCCCGGGCAGCGACGGTTTTCCTATCGAATTTTATAAAAAAAATTCTGTTCAGTTAGCACCATTATTATTTGAAATGTTTGAAGACTCTCGCCAGCGGGGTTCTTTGCCTTTGACTCTCACCCAAGCTTCCATCTCGTTGATTCTCAAGAGGGATAAAGACCAGACGCTCTGTGGCTCTTACCGGCCCATCTCTCTCCTCAATTCAGATGTAAAAATATTAACAAAAGCGCTCACATGTAGAATGGAGGCCATTTTACCTTCTATCATTTCTGCCGATCAAACAGGGTTCATTAAGAACCGACAATCCTTTACCAATCTACGAAAACTTTTAAATATTGTTTATTCTCAATCCTCTTTGACTAGCCCTGAGGTTGTTGTAACTCTCGATGCCGAGAAGGTTTTCAATCGAGTGGAGTGGCATTATTTGTTTTTTACTTTAAGACGATTTGGTTTTGGTGAGAAGTTTATTTCATGGATTAATTTGATTTACACCTCTCCACAAGCACGAGTGTTAACAAATAATCAATTATCACAGTTTTTCCCCTTATCAAGGGGCACTAGACAGGGTTGCCCATTGTCCCCACTGCTTTTTGCGTTAGCCATTGAGCCCCTTTCTATTTCTTTGAAAAATCATACATTTTTTTCTGGTATCGAAAGAGGCGGGATAGAATACAAGGTCTCTTTATATGCCGATGACCTTCTTCTTTATGTTATGAACCCATTAAGTTCTTTCCCTTACATCTTAGCCACTCTTGACTCTTTCGGAGCCTTCTCTGGCTATAAGTTAAATATTCAAAAAAGTGAATGTTTCCTCATTAATCAACTAGCTCAGGGAATATCTCAAGTTCACATTCCTTTTAAATGGTCTACTAGCTTTAAATATCTTGGAATTACTATTACTAAATCAATTAATTCACTTTTTGAAGAAAACTTTGAAGCTCTAACCATTAAAGTAAAAGCTGATCTACAGAGGTGGAATAACTTACCCCTCTCTCTGGCTAGCAGAGTAAATTCGATTAAAATGAATATTCTCCCTAGATATCTTTATTTATTTCAGTGTTACCTATCTTTTTACCAAAGCAATTTTTTCGTAAATTAGATACAGTCATTTCAAATTTTATATGGGCAGGTAAGACTCCAAGAGTTTGTAAAACTTTGTTACAGAGGGAACACGCAAAAGGGGGACTTGGATTGCCAAACTTTCAATGTTTTTATTGGGCTGCAAACGTACATAAAATTATGCTCTGGATGACAGGTGCAGACAATAGTTGGATCCATCTAGAAACTAACTCATGCCATGCTTCCTCTCTGAAAGCCCTTGTGTGTAGTAGCCTCCCTTCTAAACCTAGACAGTTTACTTCTAATCCAATAGTCATTGCCACTTTAAACATCTGGCAGCAAATTAGACAACATTTTGGCTGGAGAGGTCTTCCCTTGGCCACACCTCTCTGTAATAATCACCTGTTTCAACCTGCCAGAACTGATCCAAGATTTTCTAAATGGTGTAAGTTAGGATTGTCTTCCCTGTGTGACCTTTATGTAGACGGTATATTTGCTAGTTTCACTCAACTTTCCTCCTTATTTAACCTCCAGAGTTCGGATATGTATGGTTACTTCCAAATCCGTAACTTTGTTAAGCATAACACCTCAGCTTTCCCACATATTCCAGTAGCCTCTGGCATTGATTTTTTTACTATGACTTCTCGGCTACTAAAAGGACAGTTGTCATATATTTACAATATATTATTAACAGTGACTTCCTCTGCCCTTTGTAAGATTAAAACAAAATGGGAATCAGAATGGGGTACTTCATTTTCAGATGAATGGTGGAATAAAGCTCTTAATACTATAAACTCATCTTCATCCTGTGCATCACTTAGGCCCAATCCCATTTCACCCCTTGGCCCTACCACTTACCCCTACCCCTCCGTTTTGCGCGTTCACGTGTAGGGGTAGGGGTGTCCCAATCCCCGTTAGGACAGAGGGGTAGGGGGAAGTGGTAGGGCTACATAGCCCTCCAAACGGAGATTTTTCAGAGGCACACTCCAAACGGAGGGGTATGAAAATTTCCCAGAATGCATCTTGCGGCAGCCGGCAGCGGTGGCTGTAAAACGAAAAGCTGTTTTATTTCTCACTGTAGCGCTGTTATTACGTCACTTTATTAAGTTTTAATATTTTTTCTTGCGAGAAAGTAACTATTTAGGTCCCAAATGTGCGGTTAGTTTATCCAAATGACGGCGGGTTAGAAGTTTGCTCCGACGATTTTTCGGAGAAGTGAAGCTCCAGGAGGAGCGGCTCCTCACAGAGGCAGCAGCCGGTCTGCAGCGCTGCTCCACCGGCCATATTACGTCCTCGTCCCGGTCCCGCCGGGAGAGAAGGCGGTCGTTAATTAACTTATCCGCGGGTTTTTAGAGGTTTACCACCAGCATGTTAAATTCTTTTCAGCATTTAAATGTTGGTCTCATTGATGAAATCTGACAATTGTGGCAGTAACATTAGTTTATTTGGATGAAAAGTTATGCTTCATGTACCAGTCAGAGGAGCAGGCAGCGCTGCCTCTGGGCTCTGTGTACAGAAATCACCACATTTACATCAGTAAATAAATGTTTTACAATGAACCGATCAGTCTGCATTAAGTTTTATCTTATTTTATTAAGCTATATGGAACACGCTATTTGATTTCTGGCAAAAGCTCGCCGCATCAGCTTACGTAAAAGCCAGTGAGACTACGTGATGACGTATGTGATTGTTGAAGTGGTGTCCCAATTCGGAGGGGTTGACTTTCTACCCCTACCCCTTGTAGCTCCGTTTCAAGGGGCGAGGGGCAAGGGGTAGGGGAAGGGGTAGGGGTAAAAAAGAGAAATGGGATTGGGCCTTACCCTTATTCAATTCAAGGTGCTCCACAGGACTCATTATACTAAAGAAAGATTATCAAAAATGTACCCAAATGTATCGGATTCTTGTGACAGATGTTCTCAGGCACCTGCTCACTCAACCCATATGTTTTGGTCTTGTCCTATGTTAAAAGAATATTGGAGATTTTTTTTTACATTTCTAACAGAAGTACTGGAGTTGAACATTGAACCATCACCAGAGATAGCCATTTTTGGCACTCCAGGAATTAGGATTAAATTGAATTCAATACAGAAAAATGTAATCTCTTTTTCATCTTTGATAGCTCGCCGTCGAATTCTTTTACAGTGGAAAGACCCTTTACCACCTTCAAAAGATTCTTGGCTTAAAGACCTGATGACATTTTTGAAGCTAGAGAAGGTCAAATTTACACTTCGGGGATCCACCGATAAATTCTATGAACACTGGCAACCTCTTATATCGCATTTTGAGAATATGAATTGTACATCATTAGACTAAGATACGTATTTTTCTAACTGCTTTATATATGTGCTCATGCTGATAATGTGATTTTGGATAAAAGATTTATAATTCCTTCTTTTTTTATTTTTTTATTTTTTATTATACATATGTATACATTGTTACTATTATGATTGCTATTATTATTATTATTATTATTTTATTTCTTATTGTTTATTTACTCTTTGTTTGTTTGTTTGTTTTGTAAATTTTTGTTTGTGGGGGAGACATCGGGTGAAAAAAAAGAAAAGAAAGTCAATACGAAAGTCAATTTTCAACTTTTGTGGTGGATTCGCGCGGTGGATATGCGCGGTGGCGATGGCTGGCATGGAGGACAGATTGATTGTTGCTTTTTTTGCTCGACCAAACCTACAATATATCTGACTACCAAAATAAAAACAGCAGCATGCTGTTAGCCAGCTAGCCCAGAACGTTCCTCTGCCTTTTTTTTTTTTTGCTTGCTACTGTGTTCTTTATTAACGTTAGGTAGTCTTGTGTGTGTGCATGTGTGTGTTACTGTGTGTGAACGAGAGGGGAACTAGCTGTCATAGTTTCCTTTTCAAATTCCAGCGGTACCGCTACTGTCTACTGCGGAGTCCGGCGGCAGGTAGACGCGGCGCGATCTCGGTGTGAACGTAGCGTAACCCTCAAAGTGAGATACGTACAGAACCGTGACTTGTGTTGAGGTGTGCATCGGCTTGGCACTTGTTGATCTATTGCTTGGTCATGACCGTACAGAAGCTGTTGCAGTGTATTATGGGATTTGTAGTGTGAGTAGTGTGAACGCTATACTGGCGGCCGGCCTTGAGTTTGACATGTGTGGGTAAGAGGCACAATTTGCAGCATTCCTTATAATTGCATTCATATGCAAGCAAACAAATGTCCATGAAATATCACTGAATCAAAATCTGATCGAGTGAAATTGTGAATGTAATTGCATCAAATCAGTGTTTGTGAATCAGTATTTAAACATCTTAACATTGGTTGACTTACCCATTTTCTTTTCCAGCTGACTGGCAAGTTCACGCTGATTAATTTCTTCAAGGACGTCCATTGTAACTTGTAAAGCCCCCTCGTTTCCGTAGTGGCCAGTCATTATCTTTGTGGTGTCCATGGTGTCCTTGCCCTCCAGTTTACCCCTGGGAATCGGTTTATTCTCAGATCCTGTGTATTCTTTTAAGTAAAAATGAAAAGATTTCATTTCATCTTTTGTAAGGTTATCCAGAGTTTCTTTGATCCCCTCCGCAATCCTTGGTCTGTGTGGCTGGACCGTAGTCTGTAAGAAGAAACAGAAGTCATTATTTAGTGTCAACTTTACAGTTCAATAATTGTCTGTGGTTTGTTATGCCTATATGTGCTCTTAAAATGCACAAACTTTTTGGTGGATGTCATGTTTTGTTATGAACAAATGGCCCATCAACACCAACATGAGGAAGACCGTCAAGTCTGGAAGGATAGTTTATTAATATATAAAAAAGAACTCCGTAATGCTAGAAGCAATTACTATTCATCTTTAATAGAAAAGAATAAGAACAACCCCAGGTTCCTTTTCAACACTGTGGCCAGGCTAACCAAGAACCATAGTGTCGTTGAGCCATCCATCCCTCCAACTCTCAGCAGTAATGATTTCCTAACTTTCTTTACCGAAAAGATAGTTAATATTAGAACGAAGATTGCCAGTAATGGAGCACAGACTACGGTACCCATAGAAGCACCTCCCAGACTTGGTACACACTTGGACAGCTTCTCTCCCATCGACCTGTCAGACTTAACTTCTGTAATTACTTCTTCCAAGTCAGCCACATGTCTGCTGGATCCAGTCCCGACAAGACTACTTAAAGCAGATATCAGTGGAATGTTTTTGTTAATATAAGTCCTAAATAGTCCTATTTTCCGTCAGCAATCACTTACATGAAGTATTTCAGCCTAAACACGAGTCTCTCCGTCACTCTGCTCTGCTGTAACCCGAGGAGAAAATTTTCCTTGTGGGATACAAGTGTTATCCAATGAGGAGAGAGAACGGCATGAAGGGCTGTGTGTGCAGCCAAGGGATGCGCGTGAATGTGGTGACGTAGCACGAGGACCAATTGATGCCTAACAAGGGCGGGGGCTGCTAAATGATGGTGCGTTCAAAGAAACTCGTACTTTGTGTTTTTCCTTCCTGTGAAGTCATACCAGTTCGATCTGGTACGAGTTCACGGGTCGGAAGTTACGAGTGGCCGTTATAGGGAACTTTCACAGACAACAGGATGGTAAAAACACGAGCTACGGGTTACCTGGAACGCTACCAAGTCGTAGTTGTGACTTGAAGCTGTAACTTACGGTTTCAAAAGCCTGCCTTGAACGCAGCATTAGCCGAAACGGCCGTGAAGCTGATATCTGCTTTAAGGATGTCTTCCCCTTAATTAACATTTCCTTTCTGAACCAAATCAATCTTTCCTTAGCCACAGGCTACGTGCCACAGGCCTTTAAGGTGGCTGTCATTAACCCTTTACTTAAAAAACCTTCTCTTGACCCAGATGTCCTAGCCAACTATCGGCCTATATCCAACCTTCCTTACATCTCTAAGATCCTTGAGAAGATTGTCCTGGAGCAGCTACATGAACATCTGCACAGCAACAAGCTCTTTGAAGCTTTCCAATCTGGATTCAGAGAACACCATAGCACTGAAACAGCACTTGTCAAAGTCTCTAATGATCTGATGATTCTTATAGCTTCAGACAGAGGTCTCGTCTCTGTTCTTGTACTTTTGGACCTCAGTGCTGCATTTGACACCATTGACCACAGCATCCTGCTGCAGAGACTAGATCATGAAATTGGGATTAAAGGACCTGCCCTAAAATGGTTTGAGTCATACTTATCTGACAGGTTTCAATTTGTTAATGTTAATAACGACCATTCAGAGTATAGCAGAGTTACGTATGGTGTACCACAGGGTTCAGTCTTAGGGCCAATCCTCTTCATTCTTTACATGCTCCCATTAGGTGACATCATCCGGAAGCACTCAATCAATTTTCACTGTTATGCAGATGATACGCAACTCTACTTGTCCATGGAGCCAGATGACAGAAGCCGCCTCATCAATCTGCAAGACTGTCTGAAAGACATTAGATCCTGGATGTCCTCTAACTTCTTGCTACTGAATTCAGATGAAACTGAGGTCATTGTGTTTGGACCTAAACATCTCAGGGACACTCTCTCTAACCAGATCGCTACTCTAGATGGCATCACCCTGACCCCGAGTACAACTGCGAGGAACCTTGGAGTCATTTTTGACCAAGACCTTTCCTTTAGCTCCCACATAAAACACGTGACTAGGACCGCCTTCTTCCATCTGCGCAGTATCACTAAGATTAGGAATATCCTCTCCCAGAGTGATGCTGAGAAACTGGTGCATGCATTTATCACTTCTAGGCTGAACTACTGTAACTCTGTCCTGTCAGGATGTCCGAAAAACTCTCTAAAGAGTCTCCAGCTGGTCCAGAATGCCGCAGCGAGGGTTTTGACAGGAGTTAGGAAGAGAGAGCACATCTCTCCCACTTTAGCTTCTCTCCACTGGCTTCCTGTAGGATTTAGAATAGACTTCAAAATCCTTCTGCTGACTTATAAGGCTCTTAATGATAAAGCTCCGTCCTATCTGAAAGAACTAATCATTCCTTACTGTCCTACCAGAGCACTCCGCTCCCAGAATGCAGGTCTGTTAGTGACTCCCAGTATCTCTAAAGGGCAAGGCAAGGCAATTTTATTTGTATATATTTTTACAAACAGTTTGTCTCAGAGGGCTTCACATAGCATCATAACAACATCCTCTGTCCTTAGACCCTCACATCCACTGAGGAAAAACTCCATAGAAAACCCTTTTAACAGGGAAAACCAGGAGAAAGCTCAGGGTGAGCAACAGAGGAGGGATCCCTTCTGGTAAGCAAGGGAGGCAGGGAGAGCAGACCGGCTTAATGGGAGGACTGGATGGCAGACTGGTTCATAGGAAGGGAGGACAGACCAGCTTAACAGCAGGGGAAAAGAACTCATCATTCCTTACTGTCCTACCAGAGCACTCTGCTCCCAGAACGCAGGTCTGTTAGTGACTCCCAGTATCTCTAAAAACAGACTGGGAGGTAGAGCCTTCAGTTACCGGGCTCCTTTACTGTGGAACCAGCTCTCTCCATGGGTCAAAGAGGCAGACACTCTAACTACATTTAAGTCTAGACTTAAGACATTCCTTTATGACAGGGCTTTTAGTTAGGGCTGGTTCAGGTAGCTCTGAACCATTTTATAGCTACGCTGCTATAGGCTTAGACTGCTGGGGACACATCTGGTCACACAGAGCCCTCTCCTTTCTCCTCCTCTCCTCTCCTCTCCTCTCCTTTCCTCTCCTCTCCTCTCCTCTCCTCTCCTCTCCTCTCCTCTCCTCTCCTCTCCTCTCCTCTCCTCTCCCAGAATGCAGGTCTGTTAGTGACTCCCAGTATCTCTAGAAACAGACTGGGAGGTAGAGCCTTCAGTTACCGGGCTCCTTTACTGTGGAACCAGCTCTCTCCATGGGTCAAAGAGGCAGACACTCTAACTACATTTAAGTCTAGACTTAAGACCTTCCTTTATGACAGGGCTTTTAGTTAGGGCTCGTTCAGGTAGCTCTGAACCATTTTACAGCTATGCTGCTATTCACCTTATTCTCCGGGGCAACCATGGAGTCAGTGGAACGCTGTCAGATTGTGTTCGAACTTCTGGTGACGACCGGAAGTCGTATAGTACATTAGCGGTAGCTTGATTATTTGAGTCCGTTCTCAGCTGTTTCTTGTTGCCAAATCTGGGTTTTTTTCCCGTTGTCGATCGCAAAAAATGAGGAGCATTATAAAGAGGATGCTACAATCACTGGAAGAAAAGGCGTGAGTTTTTACAGCAGGAGTGTTTTGAGCATCGACCTCATCTTCGGTCCCAGTGTGTGTGGAGCTCTGTACGACCTGCACCCACCTCCATCTAGACTCTAGACTCGGGTTAAAATAATTAAATAGGCTATACCCCCGTATCCCCGCTGATTTCAGCCAAGATGAGCAGCTTGTTTGGAGTGAGTAGGAGCGATTAAAAAAAAGAAAAAAGAAAACGCTATCACAGCCCGAAGCAACACTGTTAATGCACATAAGAGGCTGCCTTTAATTTCTGACAGCTGGACATTGCGCTACTTTTAATTATGAAGCTCTATCCATTTAAGCAAAATATCAACAACTTTAATTTTTAAGTTGTGTTTTATATTTTTATATATTTTACTGATCGCAATTCAGGCTGGGTGTGCGTATGAAAATATGCTACAGTGTTTCTCTTTTCTTTTCACAAAGACATTTTTAACTGTGAAAATAGAGATGTATTCAATATTTGCATTAGGGAAATACTGCTATAGGCGAAACAAGTTTATTCATGGCCACATTTAAGTTATTTGAGGGAGGCTTTTATTTCTAAATCCCTCCGTTTACTTTTTTTTACGCATTAGCGAGCATGTTCACAGCGTGAACAACATGTCCCGACCTCCCGACCAGGCTCTGGACACGGAGCAGAGACCCAGGTCCGACAGTGCAAGGCTCCCTCTCTGAAGCAGAGGATGAGGCCAGCTTCCAGTCAGTCTTCACAGACAGTCCACAGAGTGGCATCCTGTCCTCCCATTAAGCTGGTCTGCCCTCTCTTCCTATGAACCAGTCTGCCATCCAGTCCTCCCATTAAGCTGGTCTGTTCTCTCTTCCTATGAACCAGTCTGCCATCCAGTCCTCCCATTAAGCTGGTCTGTCCTCTCTTCCTATGAACCAGTCTGCCATCCAGTCCTCCCATTAAGCTGGTCTGCCCTCTCTTCCTATGAACCAGTCTGCCATCCAGTCCTCCCATTAAGCTGGTCTGTCCTCTCTATGAACCAGTCTGCCATCCAGTCCTCCCATTAAGCTGGTCTGCCCTTCCTTCCCATGAACCAGTCTGCCATCCTGTCCTCCCATTAAGATGGTCTGTCCTCTCTTCCCATGAACCAGTCTGCCATCCTGTCCTCCCATTAAGCTGGTCTGTCCTCTCTTCCTATGAACCAGTCTGCCATCCAGTCCTCCCATTAAGCTGGTCTGTTCTCTCTTCCTATGAACCAGTCTGCCATCCAGTCCTCCCATTAAGCTGGTCTGTTCTCTCTTCCTATGAACCAGTCTGCCATCCAGTCCTCCCATTAAGCTGGTCTGTTCTCTCTTCCCATGAACCAGTCTGCCATCCTGTCCTCCCATTAAGCTGGTCTGCCCTCTCTTCCTATGAACCAGTCTGCCATCCAGTCCTCCCATTAAGCTGGTCTGTTCTCTCTTCCTATGAACCAGTCTGCCATCCAGTCCTCCCATTAAGCTGGTCTGCTCTCCCTTCCTATGAACCAGTCTGCCATCCAGTCCTCCCATTAAGCTGGTCTGTCCTCTCTATGAACCAGTCTGCCATCCAGTCCTCCCATTAAGCTGGTCTGCCCTTCCTTCCCATGAACCAGTCTGCCATCCTGTCCTCCCATTAAGATGGTCTGTCCTCTCTTCCCATGAACCAGTCTGCCATCCTGTCCTCCCATTAAGCTGGTCTGTCCTCTCTTCCTATGAACCAGTCTGCCATCCAGTCCTCTCATTAAGCTGGTCTGCCCTTCCTTCCCATGAACCAGTCTGCCATCCTGTCCTCCCATTAAGATGGTCTGTCCTCTCTTCCCATGAACCAGTCTGCCATCCTGTCCTCCCATTAAGCTGGTCTGTCCTCTCTTCCTATGAACCAGTCTGCCATCCAGTCCTCCCATTAAGCTGGTCTGTTCTCTCTTCCTATGAACCAGTCTGCCATCCAGTCCTCCCATTAAGCTGGTCTGCCCTCTCTTCCTATGAACCAGTCTGCCATCCAGTCCTCCCATTAAGCTGGTCTGTTCTCTCTTCCTATGAACCAGTCTGCCATCCAGTCCTCCCATTAAGCTGGTCTGCTCTCCCTTCCTATGAACCAGTCTGCCATCCAGTCCTCCCATTAAGCTGGTCTGTCCTCTCTATGAACCAGTCTGCCATCCAGTCCTCCCATTAAGCTGGTCTGCCCTTCCTTCCCATGAACCAGTCTGCCATCCTGTCCTCCCATTAAGATGGTCTGTCCTCTCTTCCCATGAACCAGTCTGCCATCCTGTCCTCCCATTAAGCTGGTCTGTCCTCTCTTCCTATGAACCAGTCTGCCATCCAGTCCTCTCATTAAGCTGGTCTGCCCTCTCTTCCCATGAACCAGTCTGCCATCCAGTCCTCCCATTAAGCTGGTCTGCCCTCTCTTCCCATGAACCAGTCTGCCATCCAGTCCTCCCATTAAGCTGGTCTGCCCTCTCTTCCCATGAACCAGTCTGCCATCCAGTCCTCCCATTAAGCTGGTCTGCTCTCTCTTCCTATGAACCAGTCTGCCATCCAGTCCTCCCATTAAGCTGGTCTGCTCTCCCTGCCTCCCTTGCCTACCAGAAGCTTCCTCCTTCAGCTGTTGTTAACATTTCCATGTTTCTCACATTCTCTGTTGTAAACTGTTTTCTTGTCTGTAACAACATCTATGTTATCTATATTAGCTTTCTCCTGGTTTTCCCTGTTAACTCATTGAGTGCCAACCACGTAATTTCTCGTTTTTCGTTCCCATGCGTTGAGTGCCAAAAACGAGTTTTTTCGTTTTTTGCTTTTTTTTTTTTATTATGAAAATAGACACTTTAATACACATTATATGTAAATTTGGGGACTCTACGACGAGGAGAACTGAAATAGATGACGATCAAAGTCACATGACAGCTCATGATCTGGAAGTTTTTATCATAACTCGGCTTCTGCAAACGGAGTTCTGCATGTGGATGCAGCAGCTGCTCTGCTCTCACCCGCGAGGCTGCAGCTGCTCGGAGCAGAAACAGGAAGCTCTCAGCCGACTGTCCCGCCCGGTCTTCATCTGGAGCAACACCGTGTCCTCCCCAAGGTCCTCCCGCGGTAAAATCTGATGGTCTCTGGGCCAAAGCAGACCGGCATCACCGACCCGTACCACAGAAGGACCGCGACCACCGGTGGGACCGGTGTTCCTGAGCTGCTGTGGCCGACAGACCCTCACGTTCCGCGGGGAGAAGCTGTGACACGGCACGGTGCGTCTGTGTTATTGTTGTTTAGTGGCGCCCCCCCCCCGTCCCCGATGGTGGTTTTGTGAATAGAACAACAATTGTTGTATATATTTATCTTATACGAGCCCTTTGATCCAGAAATGCGAGTGTGAGAAGAGCGACAGACACAAACAGAGCACCTTTCATAAAAGACGCTCTATCTCCTTTTCTAGAAAAAAAGGAGGGATTTTGGTGAAACCCAGCCATGTTTAGCTTGACTTTTCTCAGGAACGGAGGCACGTAGAAACAAACGGTTTGTGGTCATTTGAAGCATAAAGTTAAACCTTTCAATTGAGCTACAGTATGTGTTGGTGGCAATAATATAGAATACACTATGGCTCTACATAAAAAGTCAAAAATGGTCTAAATTGCCGGTACACTTGACTAAAACTTTGGAAAGGAGCGCGGCACTCAATGAGTTAAAAGGGTTTTCCATGGAGTTTTTCCTCAGTGGATGTGAGGGTTTAAGGACAGAGGATGTTGTTATGATGGGATGTAAAGCCCTTTGAGACAAACTGGTGGTAAAAACGGGCTATACTAATAAAATTGCCTTGCCTTGCCATCAATAGGCTTCACACAATAATTCCATAATTAACAATACGACAGAAATATTACCACAATACTTTCTTCTCTCTTGATCTCCCAGTTCTGTGGCCTTGGTTGTAGAACTTCCTTTCTCTCTGACGTTTTCCCAGATGGCTGCTCAGTCTGTCCAGATTCATTTTCCACTTTTACAGTTGTTTTTGACTGAATGTTCTCACATGACTCTGGTTGTATTGTTTCTTTGACCTGAGCCAGACTCAGTTCAGACTGAATGGGTTTTGGGGGTTCTTCTTGGTCTGTGCTGGTGTGGACAGTAGGATGCAGTGTTGGCTCTGGTTTCTGTTTCAGCTGACGGAGTTCTGCCAGAATCTTCACAGCAGGACCACTTTTCACATCCAGATCCAGAAAATCCTGCTTTTTGAAACAAACAAGACAATCTCCAGAAACATCTTCCTCTAGGAGTCTTTGTGCATATTTACAATACAGCTTAACATACTGCAGTAACCACTGGTTAACTTGCTCCTTTGTCCAGTTTTCCACATAGTCTGGGAACTGTGACTCATGCTGTGATCCTTTTTTCAGGTTTTCTAGATAACATGTGATTTTGACAGCAGGGCCGTGTTTTATTCCCAAATCCAGGATATCTGTCTTTTCAAAATGCTCTAAAGTGTCTCCTGACACTTCCTCTTCGAGGAATCTGTCTGCACAGCTGTTTTGCACTTTGACCTCTGTCATCAACCACCAGCGTACATCTTCTTTGGTCCATTCTTCAATTGGAGGTTGTGGCTTTTTTATTGAGCTGCTCATTTTGGATCAACTAAAAATGAAATAGCAAAAAATTAAAATAAAGAAAGTAACAGTGAGAAAATACACAAGACGTAGAAGTTGAACAAAATTGCCATAGATAACATTACAAGAATTTCAGAGGAGGGTTAGAATAAAGATGTACTTCAAAAACAGACAAGCAGGTAAAATTGTCCCCCAGCTTAATGATCAATACCCACATAGTTCATGAATCAGAATATTAACCCTAACCCTTTATGATTTTAAAGTCAAGGAATTTATCGAAAAAAAAATCTCTGGTTCAAATACAGTGGAAAAACAATGATTATTCTGTAGTACAAAATTAATTCTGAATACAAATTAACTTTAGAAAGGACTAAAACTTGGGTGATTGGTGGTCAAGTGGTTAATATCACACTTGGCTGTTTTTGTTTAGCATATTAACATGTCAGTACTGGCCTCAATTCAGATAGGGACAGGAAAAGTTGGACAACAGTTTCTTTTCTCTCTCTCTTACATAACATTAATCAGAAACAATAAGAGTGCATTGAGTTCTTAAGTTCAGAACTTTTTCATCGTGTACCATACAAACTGATAATTAAATGAGAAAATAGCAGCTAAATTTCAGCCACTCTAACACTGAATTATAAACTCAGTAAAGAGAAATAGTGACCTCCTCGAGTCCTTTTAGAGAAAATCATGGCTTAAGTTTTACATTCCAGTTGAGGAAGTCAAAGCTCAGGTTAAATAAGAGCAATCAGTTAATTTCTTACCTCCTCAGATCATCAGATGCCTCCTGAGACTGGAGTTTGGCTGCCAATCATCTCCTGCAGTAATCTATTTTCTGAGGATTTTGCAGAAGATTACAGCGCTGCATGAAAACCATAGCTGTTGCCAACGCCCAAATGACTGCAGCCTCCAGTCTGTTCTGCTTAAGCCCATCCCTCCAACTTCACTTCCTGTGAAAGTTGTTTCAAAGTATAGTGCTTTGAGAAAAAAAATAAGCATTAAAAAAAAGAATCTAGTATTTTATTTGATATCATACTGGATGACATACTAGTCAGATTGAGCTTAGTCAGATTTTAGAGAATAGGGTTAGGGGATATGACATTGCAAAGTGAAAGATATCAGGTCAATCATCAACACTTGCAACACTGTAGATTGTGTTTCGGTAAAACTGAAATGTTATTTGCTCAGTTTGTTCAACTGTAAACTAGGTGAAGAGTATTAAATAACATGCTGTGATAATGCAGGGTGGGATAAGTGTGCATTGTAGTTTGATAGTCCATGTGTTAAACATAGTACACCATGATACAGAATTATACAACTCTGGAAATAGTAACAGTTATTTTATTTTGTAGGGCCCTGCATAATGTTAACAGAGGAAATATAATGCATGGATCTGATTGGTTAACATGCTCTGTGGGAAGAGCTGAGCAGAAACTGTTTTTGAAGAGGCTGTTTTTCATGTGTCATTATCAGGAAACGAAACCTATAACTAGGTTTCGTTACAAGCCACTGAGAGTCTGAGACTGCCTCTGTTGTTCTTTTCTACATCTGTCTGGAGAAACTCAAGAACAGACTTCTCACTGTGAGTGGTGATCAACGCTGAGTCAACGCTTGTGCATGCATCACCTGCTCAAAGAGATGTCTTATTATCCGTCGAGACAAAGACAACTTGGACATGGACCGTTGATCTTAGATTACCGGCATCTTATAGAAAAGCTTATTAAGGCAAACTGTAAAAGGGGAAATAAAGAGACTCAGACCCACGTCCATAATTACTCTGTCAACATTATCTCACCCAATAAACTGGATGAGATCACATTGCAACAATGTTTCATGAGGACATGGTAAATACTCCCATAAAGGCACATTTAGCAAGAAAATGTAATTTATGCCTTTGGCAGTTCCTTCATTATTACTCCGGCCACACAAGTCAGACTCGAAAAAACATTTTTACAGCATTCTACTTTCAGTGGGAATCTGGATCAATCACAGTAACTCTTGTCAGAGCTCTAGGGATGAATATAGAGAATGGATCTTAGTGCTGTGTCAGGAAACATGATCTTCCCTCTGGCGCCACCGTCTGGACAAACTTTGTATTTCTCTGCAGGTCTCATCCACCTAATAATTTCAGTTTCCTTATTAAACTGATACCTGAGACTTTTCATGTGCTGAATGTCTGAAAGATAGGGAAGTAAAATATAAATGACCTGTAGAAACCCTTTTACGTGTTTAATTTGTCATTTAAAGACAGAATAAACTTTTTTCGATAAAAGAATCAAACCAACATTGTCCAGAGAGGGCAATACAGTGATAGATACTCTAACTGAAGCCTATAAAAAGAAGAATAAAAAAATAATATCTAAAATATATCAAGGCCTTCAGAAACAGAATGGGATCAACACAGGATACATTAAAGCAAAATGGGAGAAAGAACTAAATATAGAAATATCAGAGGAGGAATGGCGTTCTATGTGGAGTGCACAGCATTCATCTACAAGTTCAAAGAAGTGGAGAATATTTGGTTGGAAAAACTTGATACGTTTTTTCATTACACCTCTTATAAAAAGCATATTCTCTCAATCACAAGAACAGTGCTGGAGGCAGTGCGGAAACATGAACGCTGATCATTCCCATATATTTTGGCTATGCCCAAAAATTCAAACCTTCTGGGGTCATGTATGTAGGCTACTACTGTGACAAAGATCCTGGGATACACAATCCCTAACAATGTGACGGTCCTCTATTTCTGTGTCCTAAATGAAAATGTGGTTCTTAAAAATGACTGGTATCTGTGTAAAATACTGTTGATGGCTTGTAAAAAAGTTATAACAAAATGCTGGTATAAAACAGAACCTCCAAGCATTAACCAATGGATGGACAAAGTGAAGGAAATGTGTTTAATGGAAAAGATGAGTTTCTCTCTCCGATCTAGAGGAGCAACCTTCTCCAGGAAATGGGAGAAATGGACTGCTTTTATCAAAACAATTGAGGACACTACACACTAATCAAGTAAAGACACTGGACATTATATATATAGGTCTTTCAACTGAGGAGCCCCCATGTTTGTGTTTTTGTTTTATTGTCTTGACAGTCTGTTGTCAACTTGTTCATTTCTGAAAATACTAAATAAAAAGTATAAAAAAAAAAAAAGACAGAATAAACAAACACAACTCAAGTCTTTCCTGAACATTTCATTAGTTTTTTTTATTAGGTCTTTTAATCGGCTTTGAGCTGCAAATGTAATTGATTAAAAATGTAAATAGTTTGTTGGCGCTCGTGCAGAACATTCAGAGATAAAACATCACAGTCGTGTTTTTACTGGCCACTGCTGTTAAAGTCTATACACTGATTTCTTCATATACATCGTCCATTGGTACAAATATTACAGTGTGAACATGGAAATGTAAACTGACAGTGGATGAAAACACAGAGCTGCTGCTGCTGCTGCGTCGTCATGACAACACAGAGATGCTGCTGCGTCGACGTGACAACCACCGTGTCGACAGACTTTCACTTTAAACCAGAGCCCTGAGTCGTCGCGCTGCGTTCACTTCCCCTGGGACAAACAGAACAGACCAACACACAACGACCACACGGCTGCTGCACAGTGAGGCTGCTGCTGCTTCAATCTGGACCGAAACTATTCATCCATTCATCATAAAACTATTCATCCATTCATCATAACTGAAGTTAAAGCAGAAGTCAGGTGGATGTTTGTGTTAATATAAGTCTTAAATAGTTGTATCTTCCGACAGCAATCACTTCTATAGAGTGTTTGGTCTGAAACACGGGTCTGTCAGTCACTCTGCTCTGCTCTGAGCCCAGGAGAAAACTTTCCTTGTATCCTACAACCTTTATCCAATGAGGAGAGAGAACGGCATAAAGGGGCAGTCCTCTCTGTGTGTGAATGTGTTGCCGTAGGGACGAGGGCGGGGACTGCTAACTCCATCTGCTGACAGGAAGTTAGACAAAACCACCGGATCACTTACTGCTGCTTTAATTATCAGTTTGTTTGTGTCATGTGACCTTTGGTTTCACAACTTCAAAATGACAATAATAATATGAGGAAATGAGAATAATAATAACATCAACTTCACTAATAAGGACTTGATTCTGATCAGGAAACATGTAACAGACGATCAGCAGCAACGGTCCAGCACCTGGACGAGTTCGAGTCCCGGTGAGACTCATTCAGTCTGGATGTTGATGTGTGAGCTTCTTCTCTTTAAAACTTCTTCTATTAAACACATTTAAACACATTTAAACACATTTACCACTTTGACTCTTTCCCTTCATGTTTTAAATCAAATCTCGTCTGAAAGTTGAAAATCTTAATTATTATTAACTAACTTCAGTCCAGAGTTGTTGGGTCATAAATGTATTGATCAGGTGATTGACAGAAACATGTTTCCAGTGTGAAGGTTTTATCACCAACGAGTCGTTTCATGAAACAAAACGTTTAACCACAACAACAACAACAACAACAGCCTCAGTGTGACATCACTCATCTAATATTTAAATTCGACTCGAGTCCCAGTCGCTGCTGATTGGTCTGAGCCGCCGTTGCCATGGTTTCCCACCAGGAAGTGAACGCAGCATTATTCCCGTCCTAACAGTGCGATTAGTAATATGATGCTAGCCGTTGCCATGGTAACTTTATTATCTGTGGGGGGCGGGGCTTAGCTGAGGATCTTGTGGTACGGGTGCAGGGGGAGGGACGAGGTGAACGCTCTGATGTCGCTGATGAGCGTGGCGTCCTGTAGCCACGGCGACGAGGCCGACAGGAAGTTCAGCTCGCTGACCTCGCCGTAGGAGGAGGGGGCGGGGTTGTCGGGGCTGTCGGCACGGCAACCGGCGCTCTGGTCGGGGGGGTCGCCCTCCTCCACGCCGAAGCCCACCACCTGGACACACACAGGAAACAGAGCTGGTTTTTATAGTTAAAGGGACAGTTCAACATTTAGTCAGATTGGCCCATTGCCATAATCCCCATAGTCATAGCAGTAGGTTCATTAAATACACAATCCAACAACTCCACAACGCTCTGGTGGACAAGTTGTGAGCTGCACATTCACCACGCTATGAGATAATAACACAACGTTACCACACAGAGTTGTTTTAGAGGGAAATTCAGAGACTGATGATGAAAAACTGTCCCTGAAGGCAACGTGCATCAGTGGTTTTACATGAATTTCCCTCTAAAACAACTCTGTGTGGTAACGTTGTGTTATTATCTCATAGCGTGGTGAATGTGCAGCTCACAACTTGTCCACCAGAGCGTTGTGGAGTTGTTGGATTGTGTATTTGATGAGTTTGATGAGGGAAACCAACTGAGAAATCCCATAATGAGCCTCCGTAGCGTAGCTCTGAGCAGCTCACGGCTCTGCTCCGCCGTTCTAAAAACAGCTTGCACTGACAATTAAAGGTAACAAACCTACTGCTATGACTATAGGGATTATGGTGATGGGCCAATTTGACTAAATGTTGAACTATTCCTTTAAAACATCGAACATTAATTGTTTTTATTAATTCATTGTTTATATAATTTTATTGTTGGGTATTTTAACCTTTTCTGGTGCTTCCCCTTTAAAGAGTTCAATTGAACATGTTGAACTGTCCCTTTAACTATTGATTATTGATCGACAGACGTACGTGAACACTGAGCTTCCTGCTTCTGGCGTCTCGGTGCTGCAGGAACCACGAGACCAGATCCTCCTGGGAGAAGAGCTTCAGAGCCTCGATCTGAAACACAGACCAGAGAGGGTTCAGGACTAGAAACAGTATTTCCCAACAGAAAATGCGTGTGAATGCTGAAGCCATTGCTGAAGCCATGCTAAATGCTAAATTAGCAGTAGAAATTGACAAGCAAACAGAGGAATGTCATGTAACACAAACAGCGAAGGCAGGAATCGAACCCTGGTCCTCATGATCGGCGGCCCGGCAAACTAACCTCTCAACCACGGAGAAGATTACTGTAGATATTCTAAGTTTTATACCGTGATAAATCAAACACTGTCCGATGCAGCAATAGTTTGAATAGTTTAAACAAGAAGCAGTTATCAGAATTCAACAGAGTAATGCTGAGGGAATGATTCACTAACAAAGTAGCCGGGGCTGGATTTGAACTTGCAACCTTCGGGTCATCAGCCCAGTGATCTAACCACTTCACCATAGTTACATTCAATGAGAGAAGGGTAAAAGAAATCCTGTATAAGAGGCTCACTGACTTCTACTTAAAAAAAAAAGAAGGAAAGTGTAAATGAGCCACATCAAGTAAGTAGAGGACTATTTTGTGACTTGTGACTATTTTTTGGTGAATTCAAACAAAGTATAATGCCCTTTCCAGTGAATTACAAAGTTGAGCTCCTTCTACTCTGCTGGTAAACAATTGTACTGGGGTATATGGCAGAGAAACAGCACCCAGGCTGCATTTAAAAAATATTTTAAATTATTCTCTAAATCTCTTTGCATTTTTGACTAGATTGTTAGACAGAAGACAAGTGTGGCTACAAACTGTGGGCAATTATTGTGTGTAGAGTCCTGCACTCTGACGATGATGTCACCACTCTAACCAACGCAATACACACTCATTGAAAAGTGTGAAATTTGTCAGAAATCCTCATGTGCTTTTAAAGGATTTATCTCAATAACGGTAGAAGTTATGAACAAGTTATTTTCGAGGTGAATACATTGGAAGTTTGTCTACAGATCAGAAGCTGAATGAAGTCTGTAGGTGAAAGTATGTGGAAGCAAATGAGGTTCAAAGTAGGACCAGTAGTTTCAGAGTTTGAAACCTGTTCCAATGTATTTCCTATGGGACAAAAAAAATCAGAACTATTTGAATATTTTAAAAAGTATAAATAGTATGAAAGAGTTAAATAGTTCCGTTAATGTCCAGAAAAAGCTGCATGTTTTGATGTATTAATTGTTGAAATAGCACAAAGTATGAAGGACTAGAAGCGGTCCAAAAAAGGGCGGAAAGTAGTAAGAATAGTGCGTATAAAGAACATGGCTGCAGCCCCCTCACCTCCTTGTGGAGCCGGTTGAAGACGTACTGCTGCGTGACGACCTCGAACCAGTGGCGGTCGACCTCCTCGCCGAGCTGAGCGTCTTCACACTCCTTCAGCTTGATGAGCGCCGTCACCTGCGTCCTGAAGCCGTCCTCGCTCAGCGCCGACAGACGCTCGCCGAAACTCACCAGGAACTCCTCGACCTTCGCCTCCACCAGCTCCGTGCTGCCGGGTGGAGGGGGGGGGGGGGGGGGGGGGGGGGGAGAGAGGAAGAGGAAGATGATGATGAAGATGATGAAGATGTTTTAACCCTAAGTTAACCCACAACAACAAACCGTGACCTCATCTGACCTGAACTTGGTGGCCTGTGTTTCCACGGTGACGGAGAAGCCCAGCACGCCGGACGTGTTCCTGCAGGTCGGGTACACCTGGTACCTGAGGTCATGTGATCAGAGAGGGGCAATCACCGATCAATACTGATCAATACTGATCAATACCGATCAATACTGATCAATAACTCACCGATCAATACCGATCAATAACTCACCCCAGAGTCTCCTTGGTGCGGAGGAAGTCGAAGCACGGCTCCTCCATGTGCATCTGGAACAACATCAATGACTGGTTCAATCATGGGACTCTGATCATATATGATCCATATAGAACTTATATGATTAGATCAATATAACATATATAATCCATATATTACATAATATAACACATATAGAACATATATGATCCATATGATCCAGTAGCAGGAGGCTGCATGTGCACATTTAAACATTCATCAATAAATAAATAAATAAATAAATGTCTTTATTGTTCTGTGTTTGAGCTTCTTGTCCAACTCTCTGTTCACTTAAAGGGACATTGCAGAGTTTATCGGCCTTAAAATAATGTTTCCAGACTCATTGCAACGGTAGAGAAGTGGTGAATAGGATGAACGGTGCAGCGGCTGCAGCCTGAGCCGGGTCGCACCATGTAACTTCCCTACGCGGACTCGTTTATCAATGGGAAACACTGGAAGTGTTTTTACCCCCCTCCTCCCCGTCGGCAAACGAGTACTCGAGTAGTGACCCCAAATATTGGGACAGTAAAATGTAAAATGTGCCGCTCGTTGCAGCTCTAATAAATACTGGAGCAGCTTTCACCTGGTGGGAGAGCTGAAGTTACGACACTTCAGACGACCAGATGGTGGAAGCACTGAGCTGAAACTCCACAACGCTGATTTAAATAAAACAATAAGTTCTATTTCTATCTCACATGAACAACCAACGATCTGCTGCAGTGTTGGACTGTTCATTAACCTGGTTCAATCTGGAGCTCAGTGACTCGGTTCTAACTGTGTTTAGTCACAAGCTCTTTGCTTTATCATGTTGCAGAGAAACAACAGTAGAAGTGACACAACACATTATGATGAAGAAATGAAACGAGTGTGTGTTAATGAAATGAAGAGTGTGTGTTAATGAAATGAAAAGAGTGTGTGTTAATGAAATGAAGAGTGTGTGTGTTAATGAAATGAAAAGAGTGTGTTAATGAGTGGATGTAAAGAGGGTTAAGGGTTAAACCCTGTTATAACCTACCTAACCATGTTAATGAGGGTTAAACCCTCATTAACATGGTTAGTTGAACCCTGTTAATGAGTCAATGTAAAGACATGAAGACTCACCACCATCAGCTCCATCAGGGCGTGTTCTCTCAGGTTCTTCAGCCCCGACTGGAAGAGATAACAACAACAACAACACTTAGAGGAGGAGGAGGAGGAAGAAGAGGAAGAGGAGGAGGAGGAGGAGGAGGAGGAGGAGGAGGAAGAGGAAGAGGAGGAGGAGGAGGTACAGGACTGTCGGTGGACTGGAGTTAATAAAGTTTGTTGAGTTGAATCACCTGGAAGTAGACGGTGACCTCAGAGTTGGCGTCTCCCTTGTTGAGGGATTTGACCTTACAGAGGTGGTTGTTGTTGCTAGGCAACTCCACCACGCGGAACAGCACGGGGACCTCTGCAGTCAGCGGCCGGAACTGCAGCTTCCTGCAGCAGCAGCACACACGGGGTTAATCACATCACTGCAGCAGCAGCACACACGGGGTTAATCACATCACTGCAGCAGCAGCACACACGGGGTTAATCACATCAGTCTGTGTGATACTACTATCCACCACTTTATTTTCCCATGATCTATTGCGTCACACCACAACGGAAGTGGGTTTTAGTAGCATTCTAGCGAGCGGCTAACTGGTAGCGTTAGCCACCGGTCCTAGCGAGCGGCTAACTGGTAGTGTTAGCGGCTAACTGGTAGCGTTAGCCACCGACCGGTGTAGGTACCAAATGTGGGGGCTCCGGGCTGCCAAAACCGTTTTGACTAAATCTGATGTTTGTTAAGTCTATAAAACTAATTATTGAACAAACATTACTATTTCTGTGTGCACGTTTTTGTAATTAGTCATGGTTATCGTAGTTGTTAGCTTTGCTGCTGCTGACAGCTAACAGCAGCAGCTAAGCTAACAGCAGGACGTCAGCTGTTAAAACCCTCCCGTTGTGGGACACGACATGAAACTACTCCAGTTAGCTCAGTCATGTTGGAACTAGGATATCCACTGGAGAAAATATTTATTTCATGGGCCGTTTATTGAGTTATTGTTTATTATACATCAGCTAGTTCCGACCGGTCCCAACCGAGCAATTTGATTGGACAACGAGACATTCCATAGTGCTGATATACAGTATAACAGCACTGGGACTTTTCACAGACATAATCACTCCGCTGTTCAGCTGGACAGGAGCTAAGTCAGAGCCACGCTCCCCATACAGGAGCTGCCCCATCTCTCTGCTGCTGCTGCTGCTGCTGCTGCTGCTGCTGCTGCTGCTGCTGCTGCTGCTGCTACAGTTATAAACGGACCTGAACATTAAAACCCGGACCTGACCTGGTCAGTCTAATTGGAGATAAATCTCTACTAAACCCGGCTGGGAAAAAAATCGCCGCGGGGGCAACTACGTTTTGACGGTGATGTGTTTTGATATTAGCAGTAGCTGTTGTTAGCCACGTAGCTCAGCTACTTAGCTTCAACTGTGTTTATATTGATTACATAGATGATAAACAAATGTAATACGGTATCGATAACGTCTCTGTATGTCTTCATGCTGGTCCTGTTGCTGCGGTGCTGATCAGACACGGGCTCAGAACCAGAACCAGCACTGGAAGCAGCTCGGTGGAGAAGCTTGTAGCTAGTAGCAAGCTAGTATGAAATGTTTATGTGTTGCCTGGCAACAGCCTTGTCTCCCTTCCAGTTGCGGAACTATTTCTGTTGGCGGAGCCAAAGAAATGATTAAATAAACAAACAAATCATAATCTCTTGTAGTTTATTACTGTTCTAAAAATGCGCTCGTAGCACTGTTGTATAAAAGCAATATCACACTCGAGTTCGTGCTGTTGTACTGTATATCAGCACGGTGTGATTATCTGCGGCACTCGGCCTGCGGCCTCGTGCCTACGACCGAATCACAGCCGTGCTGATATACAGTACAACAGCACTCCCTCTCGTGTGATATTGCTTAATTGACACTGCTAACGGCTAACGGTTAGCCCAGCTAATCTAAAATGTTTGTTCAACAATTAGTTTTATAGACTTCATAAACATCAGAGTAGTCACAACGGTGATGTAGTGACGTGAAAATGTGACATAAAGCTAAAACCTCGTCCGTATTGTTCTCATTAAAATGAGGTGATGATTATAAATAAAGTCATCATGGCCGATGTCTATCAACCAGTCTATGCTATCAACAATACAGTAGCTAATGGTGGAATGGAGCGTCATGGTGACACCCAGCGTCATTCTCCGAAAAGTGGTGGATAGGTTTACTCAGTATTTACTATCCACCTTTTTCCCAACGTCATCTATGGTGAAACCCGGAAGCTGGTTTTGCTGGTTTGGTGGAATTGTACGTATCCGTTTCCATGGTTTTCAGTCGTTGTCATAGTTGGGGTAAACGCATGGATCTATTATGTCAGTCTGTGTGATATCCACTTAGTTCCGACCGGTCCCAACCGAGCAATTTGATTGGACAAGAGACGTTCCATGAGTGCTGATATACAGTATAACAGCACTGGGACTTTTTACGGACGTTATCACTCCGCTGTTCAGCTGGACAGGAGCTAAGTCAGAGCTACGCTCCCCATACAGGAGCTGCCCCATCTCTCTGCTGCTGCTGCTGCTGCTGCTGCTGCTGCTGCTGCTGCTGCTGCTACTGCTGCTGCTGCTGCTGCTGCTGCTGCTGCTGCTACAGTTATAAACGGACCTGAACATTAAAACCTGGACCTGACCTGGTCCGTCTAATTGGCGATAAATCTCTACTAAACCCGGCTGGGGAAAAAATCGCCGCGGGGGCAACTACGTTTTGACGGTGATGTGTTTTGATATTAGCGTTAGCTGTTGTTAGCCACGTAGCTCAGCTACTTAGCTTCAACTGTGTTTATATTGATTACATAGATGATAAACAAATGTAATACGGTATCGATAACGTCTCTGTATGTCTTCAGGCTGGTCCTGTTGCTGCGGTGCTGATCAGACACGGGCTCAGAACCAGAACCAGCACTGGAAGCAGCTCGGTGGAGAAGCTTGTAGCTCGTAGCAAGCTAGTATGAAATGTTTATGTGTTGCCTGGCAACAGCCTTGTCTCCATTCCAGTTGCAGAACTATTTCTGTTGGCGGAGCCAAATAAATGATTAAATAAACAAACAAATCATAATCTCTTGTAGTTTATTACTGTTCTAAAATGCGCTCGTAGCACTGTTGTATAAAAGCAATATCACACTGGAGGTCGTGCTGTTGTACTGTATATCAGCACGGTGGGATTATCTGACCCAATCACAGCCGTGCTGATATACAGTACAACAGCACGACCTCGAGTGTGATGTTGCTTAATTAAAAGCTGCTGTGATGATCCAGATGCGTTTTACAGATTTACATTGAAAAAAAACAAAAGAAAATCCCTGCATTTACCGCTACTACCGAAACCATGGAAACGTAAACATAAAATTCCACCGGAAGAGCAAAACTGGACAAACAGGCTACGTTGTTGACGTTCGGAAAAAGGTGGATAGGTTTACTCAGAATACACACTGGAAATACCCAGTACTACGAAACTATCTAACTAAAGTTATGTGATACTCAGCTATACTCAGTATAAATACTTCAGTATAGCCAGTACAACACAACTATCTAACTAAAGTAAATGTCAGCGGTTCTCAGAGTGGGGGCGTTGACACGGTTCAAGGGTCCACTACCATTATTCACATTTTACCACTTTTTACTAGAATTCTTGAGTAATTTTATCAGTTTCTTCTCAATTTTTCTGTTCTACTTTTTACTATTTTTTAAAGGAAATTTTTACCCCTTTTGTATTATTGTTTGTCCATCTTTTTTTTTTTTAGAAATTTTACCACTTTTTCTAGAATTTCTTTGAGAAATTTGACCAGTTTCTTCTAAAAATTTTTTTTTTTTTTTTTTTTTAGAAATTTTACCACTTTTTCTGAGAAATTTTACCAGATTTTTTTTTAAAAACCCACTTTTTTTCTAAATTTTTTAAAAACTTTTTTGTTTTGTTTTTTGTGAGAATTTTTACCACTTTTTTCTACAAATGTTTCAACTTTTTTAGAGAAATTTCTCTATAATCTTTCAAAAATGATACTCACTCGGTGAAGTAGTGCAGGAACTCCTTGGACTCCTGGTGGAGAAACAACGACATGAGTCAGTGGGTTTCATGTGTGTGTGAGTGTGTGTGTTAGTGTGTTACCGTGCTAGTCTAGTTGCCCTGCACCAGTCCCTCTACATAGAGCTGTGTGTGTGTGTTAGTCAGTGTTAATTTTGTCAGCTATTTTTCAATTTAGTTTTAGTCTTAGTCTTGTGTCAAATGCCCTTATAAGTTTTAGTCATATTTAGTCAGCTTGTATTCTTTTTTGTTTAGTCACATTTAGTCGACGAAAAGTCTTGGCATTTTAGTCTAGTTTTAGTCAAAGAAAATCCAAAGTATTTTAGTCTAGTTTTAGTCAATAGTCTTTTTTTAGTCTTTGAAAGCAGATTGACAGTAATGTTAATCACAACTAATCTACTCAAACCAATATTGACAGGCAGCTGTCAGATGAGCCAACTTTCCAGCTTGTGTGTGCGTTTATGTAGGCTATTTGTCAGTATCTAAACAGAGATGCACACACACACACACACACACACACACACACACACACACACACACACACACAGCGCAGAAGCGACCGACCAGCGCGGAGTTGCGTCTACGCCAGGGACACACCAGCCGCAGAAGCGCCGCCAGTAGCCGAGAAGCGGAGCCCTTTGATGTTAACGATTGTGTCGTTCACACCAGTGCCGCGGCGCAGCCCCGTGCGATCCTGTCAAGCCGGGCAGGAAGTCGCACAAAGAAACAACGAGAGAATCCGGTTAATTTTCAAAATAAAACACAGCGATTGACAAATGTAATGATGTGAACAGGAGGGCTCCGGCTCGCACATGATCTCCGTTGCTCGGAGCTTCGCAGCGATTCCGCCGCCGGTTTACAGCGCCCGCACCCCCCCTGCAATGGCCATGCGCCCCCCGCCCCCCATAACCAGTTTGTAGCCTACTCGCCGCACATAGCACATAGTGTGTGTGTGTGTGTGTTCCTCACTCAGGCACACACACACACACACACACCCCTGGCAGCAGCGCAGGAGGAGAAAAACATGACATGCATCCAGTGAAGGCACTTTTTGGATTGTAGCTAATTTAAAAGTCTGTGACGAAAAAAGAAAGAGACATTTTATTAAGTTTTTATTTGATTAAGTAGATTTCGTCTCGTCTTTTTTCGTCAACAAAAAATGCGTGTAAATTTCGTCACAGTCAGTGTTTAAGGGCATTGATTTCGTCTCGTCTTCGTCTCGTTTTCGTCATGAAAAAAACCATCGTTGACGAATATTTTTCGTCTCGTCTCGTCTGACGAAATTAACACTGGTGTTAGTGTGTGTGTGTGTGTGTATCTCACCGTGCTAGTGTAGTTCCCCTGCACCAGTCCTTCTACATAGAGCTGTGTGTGTGTTAGTGTGTTACCGTGCTAGTGTAGTTGCCCTGCACCAGTCCTTCTACATAGAGCTGTGTGTGTGTGTTAGTGTGTGTTAGTGTGTTACCGTGCTAGTGTAGTTGCCCTGCACCAGTCCTTCTACATAGAGCTGTGTGTGTGTCAGTGTGTGTGTATCTCACCGTGCTAGTGTAGTTCCCCTGCACCAGTCCCTCTACGTAGAGCTCATTCTTCAGCTCTGAGGCGAAGGCCGTCAGCTGCTCGACTCTCAGACCCGTCGTCACCGCTCGGTACTTCTGGATCACCGACCAGCGGCTCCGCTCCAAGATCTGCAGACGCACGTCTCTGCAGACAGAACAGACCGGTTCAGACCGGTTCACTACACTGGACCGGTTCAGACCGGTTCAGACCGGTTCAGACTGGTTCATTACACTGGACCGGTTCAGACCGGTTCAGACCGGTTCAGACCGGTTTAGACCGGTTCAGACCGGTTCAGACGGGTTCTTTACGACACCACGTGTGTGTGTGTGACCTACTTGCCCAGCCGCTCCGGCTTGATGAGGATGTTGAAGTAAGTTTTCTTCAGCTGCTCCGAGAACATGGAGAAGACGTCCGGGTCGGCGCTGAAGTCGGCCAGATGATCCACGATCAGTTTCAACAGCAGCTGAGATAGAGGCAGAGTGGACCGTTAGAGACAAACTGATCCTAGATCAGCTTCAACAGCAGCTGAGATAGAGGCAGAGTGGACCGTTAGAGACAAACTGATCCTAGATCAGCTTCAACAGCAGCTGAGATAGAGGCAGAGTGGACCGTTAGAGACAAACTGATCCTAGATCAGCTTCAACAGCAGCTGAGATAGAGGCAGAGTGGACCGTTAGAGACAAACTGATCCTAGATCAGCTTCAACAGCAGCTGAGATAGAGGCAGAGTGGACCGTTAGAGACAAACTGATCCTAGATCAGCTTCAACAGCAGCTGAGATAGAGGCAGAGTGGACCGTTAGAGACAAACTGATCCTAGATCAGCTTCAACAGCAGCTGAGATAGAGGCAGAGTGGACCGTTAGAGACAAACTGATCCTAGATCAGCTTCAACAGCAGCTGAGATAGAGGCAGAGTGGACCGTTAGAGACAAACTGATCCTAGATCAGCTTCAACAGCAGCTGAGATAGAGGCAGAGTGGACCGTTAGAGACAAACTGATCCTAGATCAGCTTCAACAGCAGCTGAGATAGAGGCAGAGTGGACCGTTAGAGACAAACTGATCCTAGATCAGCTTCAACAGCAGCTGAGATAGAGGCAGAGTGGACCGTTAGAGACAAACTGATCCTAGATCAGCTTCAACAGCAGCTGAGATAGAGGCAGAGTGGACCGTTAGAGACAAACTGATCCTAGATCAGCTTCAACAGCAGCTGAGATAGAGGCAGAGTGGACCGTTAGAGACAAACTGATCCTATATCAGCTTCAACAGCAGCTGAGATAGAGGCAGAGTGGACCGTTAGAGACAAACTGATCCTAGATCAGCTTCAACAGCAGCTGAGATAGAGGCAGAGTGGACCGTTAGGAACAAACTGATCCTAGATCAGCTTCAACAGCAGCTGAGATAGAGACAGAGTGGACCGTTAGAGACAAACTGATCCTAGATCTGTTTGAGCTGTGACCACTGTTAGTTAGAAACATACAGGTTAAGTTCAAAGACAGCACCGTTACCTAGGAGACTACAGCACCGTTACCTAGGAGACTCCATAAGAACCACCGTTACCTAGGAGACTGAGTCCTTCAGGTGTCTGGATCTCTACTAATACGGTTTAGAAACACGTGGTCTTTCTACTAAAAGTCAAAGTTTTGTTTCTAATGTTTGTTTGTTTGTTTGTTTGTTTATTAGATCCCCATTGTTCTTCCTGGGGTCAAAACATCTAACAAACATTTCTGTTTCAGAATGTAACACTGATCATCATCATTCATACAGTGAACAACAGCAACACAAAACATAAACAAGCTCACATCTCCTTTACAACCTGTTGTTAAAGTAAAGAAACAGAAACCCTGCAGCAGAGAGGAGCTCTAACCTCTGACCCTAACCCTCCTTCTGCAGCAGAGAGGAGCTCTAACCTCTAACCCTAACCCTCCTTCTGCAGCAGAGAGGAGCTCTAACCTCTAACCCTAACCCTCCTTCTGCAGCAGAGAGGAGCTCTAACCTCTAACCCTCCTTCTGCAGCAGAGAGGAGCTCTAACCCTAACCCTAACCCTAACCCTCCTTCTGCAGCAGAGAGGAGCTCTAACCCTAACCCTAACCCTAACCCTCCTTCTGCAGCAGAGAGGAGCTCTAACCCTAACCCTAACCCTAACCCACTAAGGGCCTTCACCGTATAATTAAAAATAACTTCCTCCAACTACAAACCCAACACCCAGCTTTTCATAACCACAAAATAATCTCAGCCTTCCGTAAACATAAAAATCTCCAATCATCCCTCATCAGATCCAAATACACAGATCATAGACCTATACCTCACCTTCAATACAGTAACCACTATAAAACCAGAAAATTCATCCATAATCCATTTACAAATACATCATCCCCCACTTTTGGTCAACTCTCCATCTCCACCACAAACGTAATTTATATCATCACATGCACCCTCTGCAACAAACATTATATAGGTGAAACAAAACATTCCATCCACACCCGACTATCCCAGCACATTTACAACATCACACAAGGCAAACTCACCACTCCACTGGTCCAACATTTCCAAACCCACCCCATATCCAACCTCATTATATCCGGTTTAGAACACAGCGACACTTGGACAATAGGACAACGAAAACGTGCAGAAAAAATTTGGATCAATAAACTCAACACTACCACCCCCAATGGACTTAACGACATTTAATAGACACCCCCAAATTCCCCCCCCCCCCCCCCCCCCCTTTTTTTTTCTTCTCTTTTACACCCCCTACTCACAACTCTACCATCCATCACTACACTTCTACAATAGCCGACTGGTTAACCTTCTGCTCTGCCACTCAACAGATCAGGGTTCGATTTCCAGTCTTTTCTTCCTCCCACCTCCTTTTCTCCTCTCTCCCTCCCATCCAACCCCACTCCCTTCCTCCCCACTCCTTCCATTCATAACATCCTCCCCCATTTTTTTTTCCATATTTATTCCCCCCCCCCCCCCCCCCTTTTTTTTCTTTTACTTTTTTTTACCATATACAAATCACTCATCCCTTACAGCTATCCCCATATCCTCCCATGGCCAACTAGCATAACACTTGCTCTATCACCCAATAGACCAGGGTTCAATCCCCAGTTCCCCCAATATCCGATATATTTTCTTTCTATCTACCCCTCCAACCACCTACACTCTCTCCTCTCCCCCACTGCTCCCATCAATCTACCCCTTTACCTCCCCTATTATCCTTATAACTTTTAATTTTCTATTAATTTTTTTTCCCCCACTCATCCTCCTCTACCTTTCCCATATCCCCCCATAACACACTGGTTAACCCTCTGCTCTACCAACCAGTAGACCAGGGTTCGATTCCCAGTTCCCCCAATAATTTTTTATAAATCCTTCCTTCTAGCTATCCCTTTTTCTCCCCTCTCCCCCCACTGTTCCCATTATTCTATCCCTAATTATCCTCACAACTTCTTGCTCTCAATAACTTCCATCTACCCATCCTCTTCTACTTTCCTCATACTCTTCCATAGCATACTGGTTAACCCTCTGCTCTACCAACCAGTAGACCAGGGTTCGATTCCCAGTTCCCCCTCCCTCTTAATCACTTCCCCAATCAACTTCACCTTTTCTCTTCCAATTTTTTTTCTCTTTTTCAACCTTTCCCTCACAATTTTCCTTCTTAATTTAATTCTTTTATTCTACTTCTTCCTCCCCTCTCTTTCCCTCTTCCAAAACCCCCCACCCCCACCCATCCATCCAAACCAAACCCATCCACCCCTCCTTCCTCTTTTCCCCCCTTGTTGGCACCGCCAACAATTTTAAAACTACCCTCCCACCCCTCCCACCCCCAACCCCCACTCCTCCCGTCTTCTTTCCCTCCCTCCTCTTTCCCCCCTTGTTGGCACCGCCAACAATTTTAAAACTACCCTCCCACCCCCAACCCCTCCTCCCCATCAATTTCCCTCCCTCCTCTCTCCCCTCTTGTTGGCACCGCCAACTATTTTAAAACCAAAAAAAACCCCCCCACCCCCCACCCTACCTTTCCCCCTTCCCTTCCGTTCCCCCCTTTCCCCCCCCCCCCCCCCATCCTTCCCTTAACCCAACGTTTATTTTCTTTTTCATTTTATTTTATTTCTTCTTTTTATTTTACTTACTTCTTCTTATTACTTCTTCTACTTTTCCTAATCTGAACATTCCTTCTTTCCCCTTCTTCTCTCCTTTTTCTCCTTTCAATTAACCACACCCCCTCCACCCACTCCACTCTTCTATCATAAATAACTCTCTCACACACTTATTTAACCCATTCCCTTCTCCCCCCTCCCTTCTATTAACTGTCTTTGAGCCCTATCACTTCCTTTCATTTCTCCCACTTTCCTGCTCTCTCCTCTCCTCCTCTTCCCCTCTCCTCTCTTCAATACTTTAGGCCCGTGCACTTTAATTTTAACCCAAAACCCTTAACCATAACCCCAACCCCAACCCTAACCCTGCAGCAGAGAGGAGCTCTAACCTAACCCTCCTTCTGCAGCAGAGAGGAGCTCTAACCTCTAACCTAACCCTCCTTCTGGTAGAAACATCCACCTCTAGTCTCTGTTTAGGGTTAGGGTGGCCCTGCTCAACCTTCTAGCATCAACAACCTTCAGCCGGACCACCAGCCTCCACTATGGTCTGTATTGTATTATGGTCTGTATAGTGTAGTGTATTATGGTCTGTATAGTATAGTGTATAGTGTAGTGTATTATGGTCTGTATTGTATAGTGTAGTGTATTATGGTCTGTATAGTATAGTGTAGTGTATTATGGTCTGTATTGTATAGTGTAGTGTATTATGGTCTGTATAGTATAGTGTAGTGTATTATGGTCTGTATTGTATAGTGTAGTGTATTATGGTCTGTATAGTATAGTGTAGTGTATT